>NC_083483.1:7087955-7092955 GCF_030014155.1 Tachysurus vachellii | reverse complement strand
CTTTGGGGAAGAAGCATGTTTAACAAATGTTAATGTCTTAAATACGATTTATTTCCTTTTTGCTTTTGCAATTCTGCAACATTATGTATGAATATCTATGTATATCTAAAATGTACGAAAAAGAATTCCTGTTGTTTTTATTTATACTATATTATATATATGTATAGTAAAAAATGTCAGTTTTGATTTGTAAAAAAAAACCTTATAATTCTCCTTATAATCCTTATAAGTCTCAAAATAGAATCGCTTATAGTGTATAATTAAAAAGAAATACCTGTTGGATTGTAGTATTTTGAGATCCATCTCTAAGTAGTAATAAAATATAATGTTTATTTTTACATATTTATTTTTTTTTTACCATGGTTAACATCTCCTGTTCATGCAGGAGGAGCAACCTGCTGCCAAATTCCTCCAATCGCTGTTCCAGCACGAGCGAGAAATGCTCGATGCACTTGATAGACAGCTTCTCTTGCAGCGTCATGATGACATCCTATATAACATAATGATAAAAGCGCATTAACATACAGACTCAGAAAATGAGAATGTGACAGTCAAATTTTAATAAAAACACCAGGCAGAGGATTTTAGACAGAGAACGTTTAGACTACTTCAGAGCATCGAGCAGCAGACAAACAAGAACCTCACCTTGATGGACGTGCTGTTGTCAAAGCGAAAAGATTTGGTCTGACCATTCTCCAAGTACACCTTCAAGACATTTGGCATGAAGAGCAGTGAGTTGTCCTTCACCGTGTCCTGCATGGAACCAGACATATGTTATATTGGACCACAAGAAACTATGTATTTCAATAATATTCGTACAGAAGCACTTGGTGCTATGCTTTAGCCAAACGCGTATAAAAACCTGTGTATCACATCCATATGTGACTGCTGAACATCCATCCATTCATTTTCTGTATTTATCCTACACAGGCTAGCGAAGAGCCGGGAGTCTTACGGCTGAAATTTGCTGTAACTTACTTTGTATAACTGATTTTTATAAACCTTCCTTCATTACAGTTATATAGCAGTTACTGTTATAGCATATACTGTTTATAGCAGGTGCCAGAAATGTAAATATACATGCAGTTGATAATTTGATTGATTTGATATTACTTGTTGGAAACTTGTGTGTAAGACAGGACAATGTAATCGTGCTGTGAGACAGAATGAAGCAGAAATCAAGACCTGCCTGACTAAAACAAAGTTTTTCTTTTTATTGTTGCTATTTTTGAAATTTCTAAACTAGGAATCAGCAATCACAAACACACAGAAAATCACAAAATGCATTCGGTCACAAAGAAGCTTATACGATTTTCTGATTTAAATCAGATCATATCATTTTGATTTATTTTCCATAAGTGTTACAACAACGTAATACACTTTGTCTAGCTCACACTTCAACCTCGATTAGCTGATAACGATCAAGCTGAGACAGCTGCAGAACTTACCGGAAGCTGCCCGTTAATGATGACCTCCTCAGCAAAGCGCACTTTCACTGGGTTTGATTTCAGCTTGGCTTTTTTGGCTGCACTGATAAAGGCTGATTTGGGAGACTGAAAGAGCAAAACAAGAAGAGAGAGGAAATAAAAGAGAAATAAAGATCTGACAACTATACACCTTTAAGCATGATTGGTTTGGAGCATCGTTATGTAATTATTGATTTGACAAAGTTTTATTTTATTTAAATTATTTAAATAATTTAGTTTAATAAAAATGTATTGTTTCTATATTTCTGTAAAGTTGCATTGAGACAATGTTCATTGTTAAAATAACTATACAAACAAATAGAACTGAACTGATTTCATCTTCTATAACAGCAGTTCAATCAGCAACGTTTAGCTCTTTTGAGCGAGTTTATATTAATGTGCTCATACTAGTACGTTATTGGTTCTATAAGCAACATCTTATTCCTTATAATCCAAGATTAATAATAAACAACAAAGAAAAACGTTTGTTGATATAGTGAAACTTTCTTTTTTGTAGAAGGTTATGTAACATTTCTGGACAGAGTCAGCAGTTTGTTTACTACCATAGGAGAGCCTTCAGGACACAGGATGTTTCTTTACAATTCTACAATGAGAACGCAGGGAACTGTTAGACTTTAATTAATGTAAATGACAATAATAACCAGGTTCCACAATAATAAATGTAAGAATGCCATTAATAATGTTATAAAATTATAAACCAAGTACGTAACAGTGTTTCAAAGCTTCACACTGTCAAAGAGGCTGAAGAAGTCACTCACATACATTTCCATTTGATCTTTACAAACACTTTTAGTGATAAATCTAATACGATAATATAAAGTAGCTGAGATGAGAAGCTTAGATGTACTCGACAGAAGCTCTCTGGGATTTGAAAGCCTTCCGGTTACTAGCACAGAAGCGCTGAGCTAAACACTGACATTGCTGACAGTATGTTGTGTTCCTTCGATCTTTCATGATAACTGGAGTCCTGCCCTAGTGTCAGATTGCTGACATAGCAACAACTGGGTAATTAATTGGCTTTGTTTTGCAGAGGGTCAGAGAAGCCAAGCTGTCATCCATTTTCAAAAAAGCATAATTATAGGGTGCAGAATGCCAGATGATACTCATTAAGCCTCTTAAAAATAACAATAAAATTACAATCCATATAATTGCAATTTTATAGTTGAGAGTGAGAGGTTTTTTACAAGAATGTTAGCTCGATCAGAAAGCCAGTCATTTCAGTGTTCAAGGTTAAACCCAAGCTGAGAGCTGAATTGTTAGTTTTTTGTGTAAAAATTAGAAAGTGTAGGAAGTCAAATGTAATCAGCTCCACTGTTTGTCATTCAAGACATTCTTTTTGACTTCAATATTTAATGACCATATTTCACACTAGAGATAATTTTCCTAATCTTTACGATAATTACTGTATAATTGACACAGCGAACAAGGGAAATTGCTGATCCAGTTAGAAACAGATAGAGAATGTACCCTGGACACTAATGAATTGATGTGTCTTTCACCAGTTATTGCTTTAAAAGGGTTTTCTTCTTTTACTTTTAAAAGCAGCAGTTAACTCACGGGGTATGGCTGAACAACAGTCAAGAGGATTGATTCCTTACAGCTCCTGTGGAGAGAAACAAAAACAAACAAAAAAAACATATCACACATTCAAGATTACTTTTAATGACAGGTTTTAAGTAGCAATGACATTATTATATGAAACACGAGGAACAAGCTAGCATGGATTCTTAGACTACTACCACAGATAAACACAAAAGACCCATAACAATCATTTCAGGCAATCTCTAGAGAGCATCATATATTAATAAATTCACTTCCTTTGAATGTTGCACTCCAAACTCTCATTCCGCTTCCATCAAAAGCACATCCATACGCTTTCATTTCAGATTTCTGGAAGCTTCTTAATTTGCATAAATGTCACTAACCTCTAGTTTTTCAGTCAGCACCATCTCACCCACCTTCATCTGTCTGGCATTTTGTTCATTATTTTGTTTTATGCCTTGTAATTATGAGACTAGACCGCATATTCACAAGTGGGAGAAAAATCATGATGTTGTTTTCAACTTTATTACTTTAGAACTACCAGGAGGGAGGGTGGTGTTTTTACCAGACTTTTATGTGTGCATATCTTTTGAGAAAAGGATGGTTTGATGAATAAATAATGGATTGATGGATGGATGAATGTGTGGGATGCATAAAAGGAAAGACATGATAAATGTATAAATTAACAGTAGTTAGCTGGGGGATTGATGGCAAGCTGAACAGATAAATGGATCAGCAGAGGGTTGGATTCATGAATTGTCAGACACATGGATGGATGGATGGATGGATGGATGGAGGGTTGGATGGATGAATAATTAGATGGATGATGGCTTGAAGATGCATCGGTTAAAAGTGCATGAATAAATGGATGGATTGATTATTAGATGAACGAATGATTGGTTGCTGGATGTATAGATTGATGGATGGATAGATGGAACATATTCATTAGGTGTCCAACACTTGGAATAACTTCCCAGGTTAAAGAAGTTATTAAAGATGTATAAATCAATGATCATGCCGCAAATCAATTCGAGCAAAGCAGAGGCACAATCTGAGCAAATGAAAAAAGTCAATGAATCTATTAACTGAACATAATCACAAATCACTTAAATTACTCAAAAAACAAATATTTCAACTGTAATACATGGAAAAAGGATGGAGGAACAGGGGGATGGATGGATGGATGGAGGAATGAGTATTGTGGCTTGATTCATTATAGATTCATGGCTGGGTAGATGGAAAGAACCATACTGTATATGGCTGGCTGGATGAATGGATGGATGTACAGACAGATGAGCTAAAGGATGGATGGATGGATGGATGGATGAACTGATTGATGGTCGGATGGATGGCTAGACACACCTGACAAGGTCAATGACTCGTTCTCTTGGTACTGTGGCCACTTCTTCTTCATTGATCATTATTATCTCATCTCCTGGAATGAGCTTTCCTTCAGATGGGCCTCCTGTTGGTAAGAACACACACACACACACACACACACACACACACACACACACAGCCTCAATTTAACACCAACTGAGACCCTTTTCAAAAGAATAATGAGTGATTTAGCCTGATCTCGTAAAAGAATCCTACCTTTGGGACCGAGCGTTTGGGATTAACTTTCTCCGCTCAGACACAAAGTATTCTGGGAAACTGTCTGGCTTATTTCTCCCAGCTGGCATTACACGTGAAGAAGCTTTGGTTCATCATGACCACATTGATTTCATATGTGCAATTTATTTCCCTTGAGAAGTGCTCTCTGTAGTGTGTTTATGAGCAAAAATGCTGCACAAAACATTTTCATGCAAAGGAGCATCTTCTCAGATCATTCAGAAATGGTTTGCTTCCGATGAGCACAAGGCTATCTATCACTTAGAATTTTCACTTTCTACTATGTACTAATTTTTAAATACTAGAACAATCTCTTTTTATGGTCATACATTGTGATTGTGAAATCTGAACTAATTC
>NC_083483.1:6982955-7085455 GCF_030014155.1 Tachysurus vachellii | reverse complement strand
CAGTATATTGCCACATAAACTGGACTTTGTGTTGATCCCGGTGCCATAAATGATAATATCTTATGTGGTATGTGGTGTAGAGATTTGATTTATTCCTGGCTTAATTGCATTACAAAGCATTAATCTTAATCCCTAGCTGAGCTGTTCTCTCTTCACAAACTGCTCTACCTTCTCAATAATTCAATACAACAATGCTGAAATAATCTACTGTCTTGTTTTCTATACTCACTGCGACATTGTTAAAAATATTAAAACGATTCAATGATTTAGGTGTTGAATTCCCTAGGTCCAGAGATTCAACAGACTGGCTTGCTGGACTCATCTGCTGCCATGGCGACTAAGTTTAACAGAAAGTCACATTCGTTTATCATCGGCCGCTAAAGATAAAATGCAAATCGGACATGCTGAATAATTTTGAATAAATTTTTGCTTAAAGACTAAACATGCTGATTGTTGGAGTAATAAATGTGATCTTAGGCAGTAAATTTGAGGTAATGCCAAGAAGTGAGTGCTATAATAATTCTTTCTAACAAGCAGGAACAGGGTGTAGTTTACATCTCAAAAGGGTTTTTCACACTGTGCTTAACCCCGGCTAGAGGAACGGTTTACACTTCTAATTCAGAAGCAAAGGTATTAGCTTAATTTTACGGCATTTAACAGATAGAACGGGAACATAGAAGCCTTTATTATAGCCACATTTACATTACAGCACAGAGGAATTCTTGTCTTCACATACCCCAACTGAGGAGGTTGGGGTCAGAGTGCAGGGGTAGATATGATACAGCGCCCCTGGAACAGGGAGGGTTGAAGGCCTTGCTCAAGGGCCCAGCAGTGGCAGCTTGGCTGTGCTGGGCCTTGAACCCCAATCCCCCGATCAACAACCCAAAGCCTTAACCAGTTGATCCACCACTGCCCCATACCCTTAGATATGTCCCAAATGTCCCTTATACAGAGCGACTTATATTCATCTTGTTTATACTATTATACAACTGAGCAGTTGAGGGTTAAGAGCTATGCTGTATGGCTCAGCAGTGCCAACTTGGTGGTACTGGGATTCAAGCTCACAACCTGATCAATGCCTTAACCATTAATCTACCACTTCCCTCTTTTATATCATTTCTTTTGTAGTGTTAAACATGTACCACGTGAAACGACACAGTGTCGGCTTCATGCTTAGCAACAGACACTCAGCAATCAGAAACTGAACATTGTGCCACATATCACAGCTCGGTAGCATCAGGCAACTATAAGTATCATACAACTATAAGTTATTAGATATTAATGTACACCTGGTCAACTGTGTGACAACTATATGGCCAAAAAGGCCAAAAACTAAAACTAAAAGGCCAAAAAGCTGTGAAATATGACATTAGCTTCTCAAAAGCAGAACAGCAGGCATGGACTTTTTTCTCACAGAGAAAAGTCGCTATTTAATGCGATCACATGCTGTGTTTATCCAATCGTGTTTGTTGATGGCACGAATATGCAAATAAGAAGGTTACGTCAGGGTTCAGGAACGTACAGTGTGAAACGTCAGATTAAGAATAGCCAGGATTAATTGTGTAATGTACGAGCAGTGAGAAACATCAAACATGATAACCCAGGATTCTGTTTACAACAAGCTATTTCAAGTGTGAAAAGTAAAATAAAATAAAATAAAATAAATAAAAGCAGAATGTTTTTGTGGCAAAAAAAAAAGTACAGATATAACATAATATGGATTAATTAACCCTATCAATAATCCCTGTAAAAGCCAAGGAATTTTAACCTTAATGCATGAAAATGAAATCACAAACTGAATTTTATGTTTCACATTGATTCTTACAATCAAAGTAGAAAAGTCCATCAATACCTATATAAGAGAGCTGTAACTATAGCTGATGAGGCATGCTTTTTTTCTAAGCACAAATGAACCAAAACACAGGCACAATTTATTAATAATTAATCCTAAAACCTAAATTAACATAATAAAAAGAAGTACACTGTATCAAAAGTGATGACTTCAGGACTTTTATCTTGTCATTTATCTGTGTGAACACACAAAAAGAAATAATTAAAGATGACATCTTTCACAAAACTCTGCTGTACAGCATTTTCACCCTGCTGTCAGTACAAAAATTGACTCTACTTCTCATTCATTGTGAAAATGAACTGAAGTGTTATATTAGAAGCTGGCAGCCAATCTGTGTCCTTATCACAGCTAGGAACCTTTCCACATCCAGCCCTCAGGCACTGTATATTAAACTGAAATTAAATGTTTATTTAATTATTAAATGTTTACTTATTTACATATTATCCTCCGTAGCAATCCGTATGTTTAGAATCTCCTCTGCTGTTATGAAGCGCTGGATCGGAATTGACATTAAAGGGGAAAAAATGCAGTTTCCTGTTTTTTTCAGTCTATGCTTTCCAACCAGTAGTTTTTTCTGGCTTTAAAGCAAGTGCTTACATTGAAAGCAGAAGTCTAGATGCATGTGAAAACCTCCAGTCCAAATGCAACCTCAAAGTCATGAACTGCTCACTGGTTCGAAGCATCAAAAGTACCCGTAGAAGCCTTCTCAGAATACGGAACACTTTCCCTTTATAAATATAGACATTAAATCACGAAGTCTTGTTCAAACGTGTTTTAGGAGCTCTAATGAGCAATACTGATACACTAAGCTTTATTAAACGGAAGGTTTTCAGATAATCATGATAACTATTTATGAAATAGCGTTTGTTACAGAGCCTCAGTGTAAATCCTGGAGGATTGTGCACTTTACAGTGTTGAGCCGAATACATTAGAAAGGAAAGTATAGATTATGTGATTATATTGCTTTCAGTAAGGAGCTAAATTACACTCCAGAGTGTGTGCAGGATTCTGAATAATCAAGCAACATATGTCCATTATGTCATACTAGAAGTTTACCTTGATATCAACTTGGAATATATTGGAATCAAAAGAAAAGAAAAAAAAGAGTATTTTTTTTTTTTCTTTTTTATGTTTTTTTCCTGTTATTGCACCTCAATATGTTATGACTTTGACATCACTTTGAACAGGTACACAGGGGAAATTTTCATGCATACCAATAATAAACTAGGTATATCCCTTTGGGCCATCATTACTCCATGACTGAGTGTATGTTTGAGTTGTTTCACAAATAGATCATAAATACAGTGAATATAAAACGTCTACAAACCCTTGTCAAATTTTCAGGTTGTGATGAATGAAATTTATATTAAACCATGTCAGAACTTTCTAGAACAGGGCAGGCGAATGTGCTCAGAATGACTCACATACGTTTATGTCAGTAATAATGATCATACAGCAGTCATCAGTGAAAATCTGTTTCTGTTGCAGTTTCTTGATATCATCTTGGTTTCATCCCACTGCTGAATCCACGGTCCACAAAGAGCTTACAAAGTATGCATGGGATCTCATTGTCAAAATGTCTTATCGAGAGAGGGGGACAAAAGACAATCCAAAACATTAGATGCACCACTGGAACACCTTGAATGGGGCACCTGGGTGACATCACCAAGAACAAGACATCCCCACATAATAGACAAAAGAACAAGATGAAAGACTGTCACTGAAGCTTCAGAGAGAGCTTCACGTATATTTGGTATATAAGGTTAGTTTCTGCATATCACAACAATATCATATAATCATCATATTCTTCACATGTCTGGGTTATGGGATACGGCAGCGGAACATTTTAGGCATAATTTTAAAGGATATGATTCAGAGTGAAGCATGGTGGTGGCAGCATTTATCTATTATGGCACAAAAACTGCAGGTTTCTGTTAAGCAGCTAAAGATTAATGTCATCTTTTAGCATGGTAATGACCTAAAGTGCAAATCCAAAGTAAACATAGTCAGAGGATTGAAAAATCAACTTTTTTTGGTGGAGGTAAAATGTTTCTATTTGGTTGCTTTATTACATTACAAGTGAAAAATTATGTGTCATGATTTGTCTTGAATTATTACAGGGTTGTGCAGAACTTTTTATATCCACTTCATTTTATATGCTTAACTTCTTAATTAGTAAATAAAAGAAGGAAATATTTGTTTTTGCAGAAGACATCAGAATTTAATAAGATTTAAAAATATAGAGACTGGGGACAGGCATACTAATGCTTTACGAGTAGCTTGAAAACTAATGATGGAAAGTGTACCGTAAAGTTACAGAATAGAATTAGCATTAAAACACTGGTATTTACTGAAAAACATTATGATAAATAAATGTGAACGTTAAATGAGGTGTAGCCTATTAGTAGTGGCAGGTGGCTGAGATGATTGCAGTTCCAGGAAAAGTTGCTTATTGAAATCTGGGACACAATCCAAAAATGTAAGACAGGTTTAGGGTCCAAAAAGCAGGCAGTGAACCAGCAAACAGCACAAAATAAACAAACACCAAAAAGCAGGAAGCAGAACAAGATCAAATTGTAGAATATCATACAGAGAGTTAGGCATGGTAAGTGAGACAAGGATTTACTGAGTGATACTGAATGAATGTGAGTGTGTGTGTGTAATGGGAACTGTGTGAGCGCTAGTTAAGTGGGAATGTGATAGTCCAAGGATGACATGAAAAAAATTGGAGAAAACAAAAAAATCAGGAATAATGTGCTTCTATAAAACATTCAGTACTAGCTAATATTTTTTGTGCCATGTATGATTTAGTAGTAAATGAGTCATAATACCCAAAGAATAATTCACTTCAAATAGGTATTATGTCAGTTCATGATTTGCTCTTGAACCGTTGCTAGGTAACTAACGATCCATACTGTAACGCGATACACTACTGTTTATCTTATGTAAAGTCTATAAAGCTAGCTACATTATTAAAAGTTTGTGATTATGCAAATCGGTTTTCCTTTAATTGTCACTACAAACAATTATCATACCAAACCAAAATGTGTCTGAAAGCTTGAATTTTGTGGGAAAACTCATGAGCATTTTCTCTCACACCAGAGTCTTTCTGACTCAAGCGTACAACAAGGACAGAATGTGGTAATGGCTATTAGGTAACAAATCAATGTTTGAGTGTAAGCAGAGGACAAAGAGAGGGAAAGTGAAAGACAAGGCAAGAGAGAAATAAAGGAAAACAGTGTTTGTTTCAGTGGGGATGGAAGTATTTTTAGAGTCACTGTGACGACTTAGTGAGCAGAAAGATCAGGCATAAGTCCACTGAGACAAACCGCTGACTCGAAGCGTTAGGCTGCATCATTTCCTCCTTTTCCACAAATCAAAAGTTGCCTTTCAAAATTCCACGTTGTCCTGTGTTGGGTTACATTGCAGAGCTCAATTTCTGATCAAATTGGGCACAGACATAGATGCCATATATTTGTAGGATGTAGGACGTCACAGACAGGGTTGCCAAGTCTGTGTGTCAATATCATCCTAATGGCCATTCAAATTTAGACTAACGGTCAATAAATCCAGGACAGAATGAGAAAAGAATGATTCAGTATTAAAGAAAAAAATAATTGTAAAAGAATGACCCTCATTAATCTGCCACTAAGAAAGAAATTTCCATAGTTAAGTATAATCGAGTGTGAAAGAAGAGAAAGGCAAGAATGTGACACACTGAATGAAACATGTATGAAACAAACAGGCAGAATTTAGGGTTGCAATGGAGTGCAAAAAAAAAAATCTAACTATTTAGCCAACACTTGTTAAAAATCATATGGTCTACGTTAGACTAGTATCATTTTCTGTAGCTTGGCAGGCAACCAGTCAGATTCTAATGGTAAATATTGCAGATATTTTCAGGAAAAACAGTATGATTAATTTAAAGTAAAAATCATGTGCTACTTTTCACACAAAAAAACATGACATTAACCAAATTTTATTAGTTAAAAAAACAATTTATACTTGGGTACATTTAAAAGTAGCAGGTTTTTTTTTTTTTTTTTTTTTAGCTGAATACAATCACTAACATTGTTAATAAATATTTTGAACTCATTATCAAGACATTATTCTCTTCACTGTAACTTTAAGACTGTTATGTCCTAAAACGTTAGTACAAAAACACATTTATTTCATATCTACCAAGTTAAGAACCATGAAATCCAGCTACTACATATAGGTCAACTCCATTTTTCAAGCTGGAACAGAAATGTCAACAAGCGAACGAGTGAAATGTCCCATAAAATGCAACGTACTCTCCATCTGTTACTGCAGTGGTGAACATACACCGTTAAAAAGCTGATTGCATCATCAATCTCAAATACAGATTCGAAATTAAATAAATGCATTAAAAAGAAAATCCAATCAGGTGTCCTGAAGCTGCGCGTACTTTTTTTTTGTACGAGACCTATTTTTAAACTGTGATGGTTTTAAACGCTTTAGCGTTTAAACTGATAGTGACAGGATGACTATTACAATGCATCATAATTTCCCACAATGCTCATAATGAAGCAATTGTGTGCCAGATGTTTGGTGGGGAAAGTTTTTTCTTAATGTCTGCTTCACTGCTCCTGAATAATGAATTCTTCTTAATTAAACAAGTCATTTCTTAAACATAACGCACAATTCAGAATGTTAATGAATTCACAAATTTTGTACGCAGTGTTTATCAGATACTCAATAATTCCTGTTGATTACTTGATGAAAGCAGTACTTCAGTAAATAACTACAGGAATCCATTCCAGCACTTTCCCCAGGAATACATTTAGTGTTTTTACATATGATTACTAAATGGTAAACTTCCTGTTTTTTAAATGATACCAAAAAAACATTATATTTACTGCAGTGGTGTAATGGAACAGTGAAAATAGCTAACAACCTTAAAAGCATACAAATTAGCACAATGTTTAATGGTGGTACAGAAAAAAAAAAGTATGGTTATAATGTGCGTTTATACCGATTAAAAAAAAAAGCTACTAAAACATTCTCTCATTCATCACAGTCCAATGAATAAACGTTGTATTTAAATGAGAACAAAATTTAACACAGAAGTAAGATAAGCCTGAGGTAGGGATATAAAATAATAATTTTATAATTTTATATTTTATAATTTTATAATAAATAAAATAAAATTATTTTAATAATAAAATTAATAGTAAAAATAACAAGAAGAAGAAGAAAAAGAATGATAAGGCAGTGAGCCGATCAATATAGTTTGCAAAATCATTTACAATTTTAAAAAATGTTATATAAACATATTCGTTATATCTGTTTAAATATGTCTAAGACTTTATAACAAGCTCCACAAGTTTATTTGAGACTTTTTCACCTGTGTATGTAATGTAATAGTGGTTGAAGTCATAATGCTTACTTGATAAAGCAGTCCCTGGGGTCACGTGTAGAGGTCGCATCCCATTCATATGATGTAGCCCCCTGCAGTCCGGCCCAGCTGCCCGAGGGTGGAGGCCAGCCAGTGGATTTATTCTTATGGCTAAAGCAGAGCAGAAAAAAAAATGCTGATTTTCTACAAATACTTTGACAAAATGCCAAATAATAAAAAAAAAACTCAAAAAGCTCAAAAAATTTTAGGATCTGTAAACAGAAGCCATTAATAAACATTAACCAGCCATACCATACATTGTCTGTGTGGATATCTAAATATATGTATGTAGATAAATAAAGTCTATTTTTATTTTAAGTTCCATTCTTAATCTTTTTTTTATGATACACAATTAAAATAAGCATTATTTCAAGTTGCAAGTTGTCTCAATTCGAATTTAAACATGACATCCTCTACTACTTTTTCCCCAATTAAACTTCTGGTACTACAATTCATTTCAACAAATTGCAAGGAAAAGGAAATTGGCAAACCTGTGATGAATGTTAATGACCATAAAAATGTAAGTGAGACACTGCAGCACTGAGGCGATGCCTTGCCGTAATGTCTACTGAGGCATGAAATTGTTTTTTTTTTTTTGTTACTGGATTAATAAAACTCAATTCTTACAATCACAACGAGTGTATATTTATTTTACTTGATTTATGGAATTGATTCTCACTTCTACAAAGTTGAATTTGTAAATGCAAAACAGAAGCTATATATAAAAATGAACCAACAACCAAACTCAAGATAAAACCCATGTATTCTGGTTATTTGTTTTTTGTTTATTTATTTCCGTTGCTTATTAACTTCTGGATGCAAATTTCATTGACCAGAACAGAGCAAAACTTTATATTGTGTTTTGTTTGCTTGATCTCTTTGGTGAACAACAACTAGCATGAAATCGATATTCTTTAGTATAAAACACTAACTTTCTGTCAGAATTAAGGGTATTTCACTTTCATCAGTGCGTTAGAGTCATGACACACTGAAACGCAGTCACTGTCCAATCACAGCCCTAAGCCATACCTCGGGACTGTGGTTGTCATTGGAGGAGTGGAGATGGAGCGAGCTCTTACTGTCTCACACTCAGACAAAAGTGCTATCTATTCTCTTCCACATATGTGAGTTCACAGACACCCATGGTAATGCTATGATTGACAGATAAGGATGAGTATGCTATCCCTTCCATCCACAACACACAGCCAATTTTGCTCCCTTTTGGCCTGTGACTTTGTTGGAAAATCGAACTCAAAATCTCCCGGAAGAAAACCAATATAAACCCACATACTGCTTTTGTCCCTGGAATGATTCATCTTTCTGGTTTGTATTTTTGTTATATTCTTCATAAACCTGAACATCCATTCCACCACCACCACCACCACCCCACCACAGGAACGGTTATACGATGCTTAATTACCACTTTAGTTTGATTTAGTGGGATTTGTGAATAATTACTGTTATATAGAACACTGCTTTTAATTGAAGCCACAGCACTTAGGCCAAGGATTCAGTTGTCATTAACAACTAGTAAAGAAATAAAGGGTTCATATGTAAATATGTAACATGCAACACTGACACAAAAATCCTTAATTGGCCTGAAAAGTTTATTATTTTAAAATTATTCCAACTGAGGGTGAAGCCATTCTGTCAAGACATGTGAAACCAGCCAGCCACATCTGCTGATTATAGAGCTGTGCTATCTGCCCTCTTCCACATACATAAACTCTCAAACACCCATGATCGGCTAATTGGCTGTGATTTACTATTTTACCAGGAGCCTCATTTTCATCATTGCATTGCTGTTAAAATTGTATTTTCTACAAAGCATGAAGTCCTCCAACATAAATAGCCCAGAAGTACATAATAAATTATTAACAGAGGATGTTATGAATGTATTATTAAGGCTCATTGTAGTACCATTCAAGAAATAGTATTATGTAATATAAATACAAGCTAATGCAAAGCTATAATGCAAGAGTTAACATGTTTATTCAGTTTATTAAAGTCAGTGAATGCTGTGTAAATGAAAGAAATGCTGTGAATGCTGCTGATATGTGATTCATAATGTAAAGTGTCTTTTTTGTTCCCTGAGGCAAAGCCACTCAAAAGCACATACTTATACTATGCACTATGAAATAGTTTTCAAAGCCTTTTCTGTTCACATTACCTGGTGCAAAAAATATGTCAAGCAAATTGTACAGATAACAATGCGATTCATTTGTGCAGTTCCAAAAGTCTCAAGCGCAACCTCCTCGAATCTTATCACAGGATTATTTAGACAAGAATATAGTACTATTAAAGGGAATGAGGTTCCTGACTTTGTCCTGTAAACTAAGCTGTCATTACCGGTTACTCACAAATTGCTCATCATAAATGAGTGCCATCTATTCCACATGCTTAAAAACATCTTTCATGGTCTATGTGGTTTGAGAAATCTAGTTGTTTAGACGATCTTTGGTGACAGATTTGACACACTGAGCCCTCCGGCTTCATCTCTTAATCCTTCTCATCGGGGAGAAAACAAATCCACACAATTTGTGGCAATAAGAGGATTTGGAGAATGGTGTGTGTAGAGCGAGAGGAGGGTGGAGGAAAAATATCAGTGCTCTGCTGGAGATGTGATGCTGATCAAAGTGGGGGCTGGGAAGCATTAGTTTCTTAAACTCATGTCCATGATTCAAGAATCCGGTAAAGGAAGTTAGGGGCTTATTTAAGTATTTGCTTGTTTCCGTTAAGAGACGAAGCCAAAACTGAAAAAACCTAGCAGTGATTGTGTTATAATTTTATTCTACCATTTAGCGCTTTTAACAAATCCTATTGTCATAAAGCTGCTTTCCAGAAATCAGCATGTAGATTTAGATCCCTAGTGAGCCAGACAGAGGTGACAGTGGAGAGATAAAAACTGATATAACACAAATTAAAGAAGAATCCTTGAGAGGAACCAACTAAAAAATTATTTGCAATCATCATTTATATACTCTCTATTTTTTTTTTCTTTTAATTTATTCATATGCTCTTGTTGCTTCTTATATTTTTATAGTTTTATACAAGAATAGTTTATTGTCTATATGCTCACATTATGTATTAGGTTATAATTCTTTTTATATTTTGCTTTTATTACACAGATTTCTTTGCACTGTTTTACAATTTCTTCGGTGAGTTGCAATCACGCCACAATAAAATGCATTCACTGTTCCATCACAGCGCTAAGCCGCAATTGGCACGTAACACTATGAGTGCATTTTATGTATAAAAGGTGCATTGCAAATAAAAATTGTTGTTGTTGTTGTTGTTACTACTACTACAAATTATATGAGTAGCTCCGCCTATATTTTAGTAGGCTGAAACCTACATGTCAGTATTTTATAATTTGCTGAAAACTAACACAAGATTCCTGCGATTTTTTTTTATAGCAGTAACATCCTAAAAGATTTATTGCATGTATCTTATTCATAAATGAGTAAAATTACTTTCCTTTCCAACAAAAATGGATTTTTTTTCCACTGTATTATTGGCTCCATTTTACAGGCAGCTACGGATATTAGTGTCCTTATTTTCCCCCCGATATTAAAAAAACAAAAGAAATGAGGTGACATTAGATAAAATGAGTCTCGCTCTATAGTTATGGCTGAAATATTTAAATATTCACCACAGGCCACAAAAAGCACTCACCAAAAAGGTAAATGATGCCTAAAATGATTTGAAGAGACGTAACTGCTCCTGGTGGAGAGATAAATTGTATCATGAACTTGCTGCCAATGTGCCAGCTCTTAGCAGAACCATAAATCCCAGGGATACAATATATTTAACATTGTATGCCACTGAGGCTGAACACAGTCGGTGTTATATGTTGTTATGACTCAGAAAAGAAAGGCATTTCCTCATGCTATGATAAGAGCATTATTGATGTAGTAGCCATAAATCAACAAACCGAAAGAGAATTATCTACTTGTCTAATTATCAAAGGACTTTATTTCTAGCAAAAAATAAACACAATACGGTACATAAGATACCAAGTCAGTAGATTCTCTCAGGTTGTATCAGCAGGTTTCCTTGAGTTACAAGTTTCCTTTTTTTTTAAGCAATGCACCATAGGAGTGAAAAGGCATGGAAAAGTTACTGTATAAAGGCTCACAAGCTAAATAAATAAAAGTAAACAGAACAAAAGATAAACACAGTGTCATTAGGAGAGATGTAAACCCTTCTCTTTAGGACCCGTTAGCTCTTATTGCTAAAGAAGTTTTTAGCATTTCCATAGCTATTTGGAATCATGTCATATAGATATTAAAATATCTAAAAAAAAAATCTGTCAAACGCTGCCAGAACACAGGAAATCAGTTTCTCTGTGCGCTTTTTAAGACTTTCACTTTCAAATACAAGTCTATTACATGCTCATAAATAGACTGTTTTGTTGTTTTTTTTCCATGTGAAGGCTTTGCTTTAAATATATATTCAAAAACTGAAAGTCAGCTTAACTAAGAAAATGTTAATAGACAGACAGACAGACAGACAGACAGTCAGATAGATAGATAGATAGATAGATAGATAGATAGATAGATAGATAGATAGATAGATAGATAGATAGATACTATATTGACATTGTTTACATGCTCGTGTTGCACATTGCATCTTGCACTAGCCCGCTACTAGCTGCTTGACTTTGAATACCTCCTGTTGCACATGTACAATATCAAGGGAAGCATTGTACAGTCCACATATTTATATTCATTTCTTGAGTGTATTGTTTGTACTGATGGCATAGTCCGTACCTTCCCCTGCTTCGTTGTTGTTTAATGTTTTATGTCTGTACGTATGTTGTACCGTTGACCTGTGAGACACGACATCTCGTTCCAATGCATGTCTTAACATGTAGCGGAATCACAGTAAAGCTAACTTGAACTTGAACTTGAGCTTGATTGCACAGAGTACAAAAAATTATGTGTCCTTATAATGCATAAAATAAAAAAAGGAAAAAGTATACACATAAATATGAGTATAAACAATAACATAAGAGATCTGAGTTAAAAAAAAACTATTATTACTATAGTAAACTCCTGAGATATAGCACTTGTAAACAGTGTATTATAAATGTATCTATAACAATAAATGTTTCAATTATATTAAGGTATTGTACATTCAATGACTTCTAACAGATATGTGGTTGGGGATAATAAATAAATAAATGTAAACACTAGGATAATAACCACATACCATCAAGACCTGAAATGGACTTTCTGCCACTGTGGCTAGTTGATAAATGTTTAGTAGCCAGTTATAATTTTAATTGGTTAGATAAACCATTCCAGCTCAGCCACTGATGGTTTAACTCAGGGTCCAAAGCCAAGATAAAATGGAAGGGTTATCTCAGGAAGAGAATCCATCGAAAAAAACAGTACCAAAATCTAAATATGCGGATCAGATGATTTGTTGTAACGACTCCAAATAAGGAGCAGCCGAAGGACAACAACAACAATAACTAAACCGTTCATTCAAACAAAATGTTATGTTTCATCAAGCACTAAAAACACATGGTGTGTATGAGAGTGTGCAATTCAGTGTCATTATACCTAAAGTCACCTTCAACCCGTCAACCATTTTTAATCAAAGCATCTGTTTTATTTCTACTTTTCCTCGCCCACTCCCAGTTCCATCACAATCTAACCTTGACTTTAGTTTCCCAAAAGTAACATAAAGCGAACATCATCCTAAGATAGATGCTTGAAAGAGAGGAAGAGAGTGCAATGTGATGATCGTTCTTCCTGACAACAATGCACCTAATGATATGATGCTTTAAAAAAAGACCTCTTTAATGGAGCTTAATTCTGGCAAGGTGAGAATAGATAACCTAGTAGAGAAATCACAATTTTATATTAATAGCTGTGAGATAGAGTGCAGGAAGATGTTAACGTTGTTCAAAGAGACTAAAAACACAGTATAGAACTAAATAATAGCAACTTTTATAAGGTTACATTCCCAATTGTCTAACAAATTTTCCACCAACATCAAATTCTACTGACATAATGGTAGGTTGCCAGGTGTTCCTTTAAATTCCTTCATACCATATATCTTATTTTGAACATTTTATTCTACTGACATAATGGTAGGTTGCCAGGTGTTCCTTTAAATTCCTTCATACCATATATCTTATTTTGAACACTTTAACGGCAACAATGTTAAGCCTCTGGGTTATAGACCAGAAGGCTGGGGGTTCAAACCAAAGCACTGCCAAGGTGATATTGTTGGGCTGTTGAATAAAGCCCTTAACCCTCACTGCTGGTTGGTGTATCATGGCTGACCCTATGTTTTAACATAAGAGAAGTGCTAGCTTAGTGGTTAAGGGACTGGATTGGATCTGAAGGTTGCGAGATTGAATCCCAACACTGTTGGGCTCCTGAGCAAGGCCCTTAACCATAAACAAGATTAAATGTAAATCACTTTGGATAAATGAAACATGTGATTAAAAGTATTTCTCTGTGCTGTATTGTATATATGACAAATAAAGTTTTCTTTCTCAGATCTCTATCTTAATCAAACATTTTGCAATAATACGCATGCACTGTGTGAATGATCCAGCTTACAGTGTTTCAAGAAACGCATTTCATCAGAGGAACAATTGGCAGTTCATTTGAGAGTCAGAAAAAGGCTGTTAGATCCTTTTCTCCTCCATTCCATAGACCACGACCTGAGGCCTTCATCCAAACCCATTTGGTGATGCACAAAGGCAGAGTAGCTTTAGCTCTTGCTCTCAAACATACATCTATTCCATTCTGATTAATCATTTTTAATGATATTTCCCCTCTGGTCCTATACAGTGAAACAAAAGGCAATGACACTCTTCATCGCACTTTAGCTACACAGGAAAAATGAGCTGCATCTCAAAACATTTGCCAAAAAGTACAAGAAGTGCAAAAAGTAATCTTTGAAAAGCCCTCTTAGGAACACAGAGACCTGTGTGTGTGGCGTTTGCTCAGTTCACCTGCCAAACGAAGCGACCTTTTCAAGCTGTTGTTCCTTTTTAACTTTGCATTTAAGCCTCTGTGCATAATTCATTCGCAAAAAAAAGGGTCCCTGCTCATCGAGAGGATGCTAACAGCCAAGCAAGCTTTCTATAACGTTGCTATTCCATTATAAATGAATTTCATGTTCTTGGCCAGAAGAACAGTTTTCTCAAACTGCTATAAAAAATTTAAAGAGATTTATAAATGGGGAAGAGTATGGCTAAAAACCTCACTGTGTCTCAGGAAGGTTTATATCCACCTAGAATGATCCTACAGGTATTGTATATATTGTTATTTTTTGTATTTGGTACATTTTCAGGCAAGAACAGTTGAAGAAGATTTACTGTAAGCCTAAAAGAGGTTTGGCCTAAAATTGAAACCACTTTGGCCCGTGACTGGGCAGTTATTAAAGATGCCATAAATGCAAGCAGCATATTAATGGTTAAAAATAATTATTATACCTAATGGCCTTCCTTTATTCATCCTTCATGCATCATAACTAAACTGACTAAAGCACAACTACACAAAAGTAAAAAACCTCCGCTCCCAAGACTTGTTTGTTGCTTCCTATAGGATCCCAGTCATGATGCACACCAGATGTCCTTTGAACATTGATGTCTTTTAAAAAAAAAACTAAAAGTGGACGTCCTGTTTGTATCACATTATCTGTTCACTATAAATAATGGGTTCCTATTCAGTTACATCTACCTTACTGGATATGCTTTGCACACAGGACATATGTGTTATTCTACCCTTCGGCTCACGTGCATGAAAGTTATAAATTAAACATCTTGCTCTAAAAAACTCGAACCAGCCTTGTGTTTTTCACATGCACCTAAAAGCAGGTTCTCGATAAGACTAGAAATACTTAACATAATCGCTACGTTATCGGCTACAACTGGAGAGGATCAACACTATCGTTCTTGTGAATACAGTGTGAGCAGGTGATGTTCTATGGCAAGCGTGTAAACCTTAATGAAATTCACAGCTGAGGATGGAGTGTTAATGACAAGCAAATATCTAGAACATCTAGGCATTATGATGCTTTTGAGAAAACATGCACATCATCAAGTCAGGCTAATAACTGAAACTGAGATACTGTTTAAATATAACAATCATAAGAGAGAAAAAATGCTGATAAATACTTAATGGTTTTAACATAGATCATTCACATTCTGGCATGTTTTGGGAGGTAACTGGAGAACCAAGAGGAAACCCACAATGACACAGGAAGAAACTGTGACCTCATTTTTAAACTCAGAACCATGAATGAGGCTGTGAGTATTTTTTAAATACAGATCAATGTTTTATAGACAGTACAGAGTTACAGCAGTCCTGCCTTATATCATTAGAGATGCAAACAAATTAGAAATAGTTCAGGTGAGTATTTACATTTCTCTTACTTTATCTCTGTACATTTCCTATTCATTGTACTGACGTTACCTGAGAATTCACAATAGTTTGTGAATAATATTCTACTAAGCTGGAGCTTCAAGATATTATTTGTATGTTGAGGCACCAGGCTCAATTGTTTAGCTGGTGGAATTTCTCATCATGAAATACAAGATATCTATTACAAGAGTATTATGAATACATTAATATTTTATTATTTGCAGGAGCAGATACTATAATAAAACCTGAATCCCTGCACTTTTGAATTGTGGGATACCTTTTTTTCCATATAAATAAATCTTGTTACATGATCGTTCCACCAGTCAATCATATTAAGACAATAACATCTTGGTTATTGGTCAGTCTATTAGCAATAATTCAATGCAACACAATATCAAGCAAAAATATACTTGTGCATATTGTGTACGGTTCAAAACCCGTGTGCTGTGACGTGGCTTGGAAATTGAAGCCGCAGAGCTTCTGAAGAGTGCTTTCTTGTGATTGTGCGTGTGTGTGCATCAGGGGTTAAAAGAACTAAAAGAAGATGACACTGCAGAGTGAACTGGGTGTGTGTGTGTGCAAGTAATGGGGGCTCATAGAAGCTGGCAAGAAGCCCACTACCCAGTGCGGCAGAACAGAGTGTCCCAGAGTGCAGAGAGAGAGAGAGAGAGAGAGAGAGAGAGAGAGAGAGAGAGAGAGAGAGAGAGAGAGAGAGAGAGAGAGAGAGAGCTTAAATCTTTTACTTAAACAGCACAGGTCTCAGACTGAAAAAAAAAATACCCCAGCGATAAGCCTGGAAATGATCCTCATCTGATCCCTTAACCCCAGTTCAAAAATCTATTTAACTAGATTCAGTTAATATGTCAGAAAGACTCAAACAATAAATCTTTATTATTTCAACAAATTTATAAAAATCAATATAATGGTACAAATTCTTCCCCTACTCAGATTACACTTCTAAAATCAGGCAAATTATATTCAAAATGCAAATTCATAATGGACTTAAAAGTAAATAGTATTGGATTAGATGACATCAAACATCAAAGTGGAAGTGGGCGAGAGACTCGGATACAGACTCAAATATCACAGCTTCCGCATACTTGAATACAAAATGACAGCAGTTCTCTCAGCTAGAGGAACCCCAACATGCAACCCTGAGGTATACCTAGGGTAGAGTTCACTGTCAATAACTGTGTGCATTTAATCCATCCATCCATGCATCCATGCATCCATCCATCCATCCATCCATTCAACCATCCATACATAGTAACTGCTTCTTCAGTCCTGATTCTGAGCCTGAGCACAGTTGGAAATTCTGAAGCTGTTAGGCAGCAAAAAAAATGTATTAATAATTATTTTGATTATTTTTATTTAATTAGAAAGGAAAATAATATTTGAAACTCTGTTTAAACCAGATCATTTCACAAGCTAAAGTTATTGCCTTTTGTTTCCAAGTTGCCAAGCCTCGATAAGTTTCATTATAAACATGTGGTTATGTGTTTATTGTTGTAATCAAAAGAATCTCATGATTGGATCTTTACAAAGACGACATGTTTGGAAAGTCAAATATATAGATACAAAAGGTTAAAATGAAAGGGCATCGACTTGATGGGTTTAGTAGTGTAGTCCTTGTTTTTTCTCCAGAGTGAGAAAACTATACTGATATTGTCACAGAAGCTGTTAATGTGAGCTGACAGCTGGTTTGACAGAAGGTCAGTCTCAGAAACGTTCCCTAGAAATATCTGATTCACACCAGGCAGATATTATTTAAATAACACTCTTAAATATCAGTCATCCTTTAAAGTATCATGTACTGGAAGAAGAATGAGAAAACACAGTTATTGGCATGCTGTGAATATGCTGTTACTAAATTAAGAACAGATCGCAGACGCACACTGAAAAAGGAAACCGTAAAAAAGAACAATCTATTTAAAGTCAAACATAATGATCTGTCACTGTCGTCATTTCATTTCCTCAAGTCACAACATGGCAGAGTCTGCTCTAACAAGCCAAGGGTGACGTGTAACTGTGTAAAGTGTTGGGATCACACATATAGGTGGAAACAAAGGCAACAGCCATCACAAGCTCTCTCACATTTACTGTACCTTCAACTGTTTGCACACAACTGGATTCACAAAGATTACCATCACACTATTGAGAGACTCTAGTGTTTATGGTCACTTTTATATTTATGGATATTTGGTTTATGTCTTTGTTTTTTGTCCAGTGATCCGACGTCTGCCCGTATTATCAATTTGATTCCATTTACGGCTTTGGATTTGTCAGGAAAAGACAAAGAAAGAAAGAAAGAAAGAAAGAAAGAAAGAAAGAAAGAAAGAAAGAAAGAAAGGAAGGAAGGAAGGAAGGAAGGAAGGAAGGAAGGAAAAAAGAAAGAAAGAAAGAAAGAAAGAAAGAAAGAAAGAAAGAAAGAAAGAAAGAAAGAAAGAAAGAAAGAAAGAAAGAAAGAAAAATTAAAGTAGAAAATTATAAAAGGAAAAATTATCAGAGGGAAAATAAAGAATAAAATCCAAAAAATATAGAAGAAATAAAGAAAGGGAAGAAAAAATGAGAAGGAAAAAGATAGAAAGAAAAGAAAAGAAACGATATGACCAAAATGGAAAATGAAGAAATGAATCAAGATAATAAAGGAATAAAAGGATAACAGATGAAACAAGGAAGGAATAGAACAAAAAAGAAGAAAGAAAGAAAGAAATGATGATGTGTGAAGAGATGTTCTGAGCTCTCTCAGAGGCAATTAGCTTTTCGCTAGTCAAATAAAATAAGGATATAAATGAGAAGAGGATCATTTTCTAATATATAGAGAACAATAAGTATCAGTAGTCAACAGGGTAAATCCAAAGCAATGCTATAATGTAATAAAACTACTAAAATATAATAGTACTAATGTTTTATTGATTTGACTGAGCAGTTGAAATCATTTACAGTGTAACACTTTAGAGTTGTATTTTATTTATACGCTCAAACTTCTTTAGTTTAGCAGGCCACAAGAGATGTATTCATTCCCTGAAGGTTGCTCCACTACACTTTCAGAAACACATCAGCTGTTTCAGAGCTTTCGATCTCCAGCAGACACAAAGAGGTGAATCCAATGTGAATTCATTGATCTGTTTATGTGATCAGACAGATGGTGAGACTGGAGGGGCAAAGACCTAAAGATAATCAGGTAGACTGATGACAGGATGGTTTGTTGCTTACTTGCTCTGAAATGAATGAAACGGTCACATTGAATATTGAATAGTGTGCACAGTTCATAAAACTGTGTGTGTGCATGGTTCAAAATCTGAATTCACTCACTCATCTTCTACCGCTTATCCGAACTACCTCGGGTCACGGGGAGCCTGTGCCTATCTCAGGCGTCATCGGGCATCAAGGCAGGATACACCCTGGACGGAGTGCCAACCCATCGCAGGGCACACACACACACACACACACACACACACTCATTCACTCACACACTACGGACAATTTTCCAGAGATGCCAATCAACCTACCATGCATGTCTTTGGACCGGGGAGGAAACCGGAGTACCCGGAGGAAACCCCCGAGGCACGGGGAGAACATGCAAACTCCACACACACAAGGCGGAGGCGGGAATCGAACCCCGACCCTGGAGGTGTGAGGCGAACTTTCTTTTAATAAACCGACGTGGTAAGCCTCATGAATCTAAATACATACAGAAACTTATTTCATCGTCGACTGCACGTCTTGCTGTGTTACGAATATCTCAAAAAATCACCAGAGAAATTGTTCGACTGTACATTCTCAAGTGATTATCTGAAATCACAGACAGCATTAGATCCATTAGTGGTCCATTACGGTCTTTGACACACATGATGCTCACTCTTTCACTTATCCAAATGTCTCATTTTTAAAAAACCAAGAGCATCTGAGATAAGTTATAGGAGCCTACAGAATCAATTTGAACTCTACAGCAAGATAAGCGAGTAAACTGCTATCACCGGAACATTTGTATGTGTCATTGTAGCTTTCTATCTTGTTTTTTCCCTCTAACCAGGAAGAGAAACCAGCTGTGAGGTGTGTTGGTAATTCAACACTCAAATCCCATAGGAGAATTCTCAAGGATCAGATCAGATCAAAAGCACAGTAAAACTTAATGTTGTAAAGAGCTGTACATTTATATATATATAATATTATGTATTTATTATGTATTATTGTACATTATTCACCAACCACAGCCTGTAACACGACCAAACAGCCCTATTTAGAGCTGGTTCCTTTCGTGTCATCTGCCACTTCTTAACTTTTTTTTTTCCACTACAAATTAAGGAGAATGAATGAATCCCTTCTTATGCAACTTAATCCTTCTAGAAAACTCAAACACGCTGAAAGCCTATGTGCGTAAGCTTAAATCTTTCCTTAATACTGAAAACACTATACAGTGGTAAGACTCACCCTGAGAGTTTGGCCATCTTTGAAAATCCGAACACGTCCATATATACAGCCGACCGGATGATCCTGTCCGTGGTTCATGCACTACACTACAAATCCAAGCTCCAAATCCTTATTGCTTGCTTGAATGCAAATCCCAAATTTGCTCAACTCTCCATCACACCTGACACACCAGTGCCTTCCAGCAGCATCTGTCCAAAGCTGGACTTTACATTTACTGTATGTGATCAGATCCAGCAATCATTGACTGAATCCAACTGAGCAGGAATGGGCTCAATCCAATCCAACAACGCATCCACAAGAGTTTGATGCTGAGCTAGTCTAGCCTGTCCTTTTCTCGTTCAGGTGGAATACAGGAGCCAGCGTTTGCACTCTCTCCATCGCTCTCTCCTGCAAACTGTGGCTAGAAGAGTCTTAGCAAAGCAGCAGTGACAGCAGCTTTGAATGTGAGAGAGAGAGCGAGAGAGTGTGTGTGTGTGAGAGAGAGAGAGAGAGAGAGAGAGAGAGAGAGAGAGAGATGGAATAGGGGGAGGGGTCTATAGGAGGCGTGGAAAGAGAAAGAGGAGGATAGACGATGATAAACACTACCCCTGGTACTTGAGCTGATGAAAACGCACACTACTTCTTTCTAGTAAGTCCTTCACCCTTGACTCTAGAAAAGAGATGGAGGGTGAGGAAGAAGAATGCAGTGAAAAGAGAGAGAGAGAGAGAGAGAGAGAGAGAGAGAGAGAGAGAGAGAGAGAGATTGCTGACTCTGCAGTAGAGTGTTAGACTTCTATTGGCAGGAGAGCAAGACCCTGTCTTACACACACACACACGCACACACGCATGCGTGCACACACACACACACACACACACACACACACACACACACACACACACACACACACACACACACACACACACACATTTGTATTCTTGTGGTGTACATGTTAAAGGGAGTTGGCACCTAAAACATGATGAATAAACTTAGTATATTGTTAGAACATTAGTAGATCTTATCATAGTGTGTAAAGGAATATTTGACTTCTGCAGTAGCCATTTTTGACAACTGTCATAATTCTACATACAAATATCTAAAGCCTCATTCTTTGGGTCTACCGACGTTGATATAACACTTGAGTCAAGTCACAGATAAGGTCCAGTGAGGTCATGTCAAATATAAAAACCATACAGTCCAATTTAGGATGAGGGAAAATTACTACGACCTTTACACTGAATAAAAGTCAGGGTAAAATTTAAGTCCATATTCTATATTGGCATTGTCCTGAGTGTTCATAAATCGTAATACATGTTCAGAGCCAGACTTTATTTAATGGCCTGAGGGAAATATGGACATATTTTGTAAATTTCGGGGCAATTGTTTTTACACGGGCAAAACAAGCACAAGGTAACAGTGTAAATACATATATCAGTGTCACCACCAAGTGTTTTGTGATAAGGAAGCAGTCTATGTTGCTTTATAAAGTGTTATATGTCAGTTGACATAAGGACCACTTGTAGCTATAAGCTGTATAAGCCATTGCTTAGAGTCCCCATAAGATTGTGACTTCATAAGATTGAAGTGCAGGATTTTGCACTAAGAGATTGAAGCTTTTGCAGGGGTCCCACTTGTGGTCTGTAACTTCAGAAGTACACTTGCTGTATGACTGGTGTATGATGGCTTGCTGCAGTGGGCTGTGATTCGGGGAACAATTGGAATATGATAGACTATGATTTGGTTATGATTGCTGTATGACTGGTGTATGATGGGGCACAATTATGGTGTGATCTGGGGACGCTTGAATTGTGACTGGGGAATGACTGAAGTATAATAAGGGTATAATACGAGTGTGGAGTCTGGAGCCTTTCACTGGAGTCTGATTGCGGTGTGATAGTGCAGCGATTAGGGTTACAATTGGAGTATGATTGTTGTGTGATGGGTTTATGTAGTGTGTGGTATTGGGGGAACACCGAGGGCATGATAGGGGTATGATTGCAGTGTATTTAGTGTTTCACTAGTGTCTGAATAGTGTGTGATAAGGTTGTATTTGATTGGGGTGTGTTTGAGAGTATGCTTGGGGTCAAACTGGAGTCTGACAGAGTGTGATTGGGGAAGTGTGAAGTGTTATAAGGTTGTGATCGGGAGTATGCTTGTGGTGTGATTGGGAGTATGACCGGGGTGTAACTGGAGTGTGTAGGTTTGCGATTGGGGGTATGAATGGGGTATGATTGGAGTGTAATTGGGAGTATAACTGGAGTTTAACAAAATTGTGATAGGGTTGTGATTTGGGGTATGTTTGGGGTGTGATTGGGAGCATGACTGGGGTCTAACTGGAGTGTTATAGTGTTGTGAGTGCTATAATTTGGGTATGATTTTCAGTTCTACTTGGTATGACTTTCATGAAGCAGGCCAGTTAACCTTCTGTGACAGTATTCATTATTCTGTTTGGGCTGTGTGTCAGTATATGACTAGAACGTCTGGGGAGACATTTGCTTTCTTAATGATCTGTAGATGATTGAGAGCGATAGGGGTATTTGGATAATTAATAGGCCCAGAATAACTGGACCTGAGAGATGTTCGGTAATCATGAACTGGTTTCTGCTATTCAGCATCCAAACATACCTTTGGTAGATGTTGAAGAAAATGCATATATTATGGTGTCATTGGGACTAAGGTCCAACTTCTGAGCAAATTAGTTTGTTAGTAACACTCAAACACTCCTGTGCCTGAGCAGACAGAGGGAAAAGTTTTTTACTGACTGCTGCTTTTATTCTATAGGAAAACTGTTCCAGGCTAAATGAACAGTGAGTGCTAACCCAGCTGGTGGAGCCAATCAGAAATCCCTGCTTCTTCAAAGGTTCTTTGGATAGTTAAGTGTTCCTCAGATTATCTGCCTGGAACCCTCAATTATAGGCAAATACTCCGCTGTGAAGTTTTACATAACGCCATTTAGGATTCCTCTTGACAAACCCGAGGAGCATACAAATGCAAGCTTTTCTTCTATAATGTAATGGTGGGTTTAACCTTGCATAATAACACAGTTTCAACCTTTAGACAAAGCAAAGAGAATGCACTATGCCAAAGGGAAATTGTTATGTTGGACACAAAGGATGTCCAGAATAAATTCAGATGTTTAATTACACCATGTTGGATTAATTAGGTTATTATAATTGGTAAGTAACTGGTTAATATGGATTATTCTGACAGTATATCAGCAACTAGATCAATTCTTCAGCCTATCGTCACCCTTCTTTTGCTACTACAAACTTAATATAGTGTACTTAATGTATGTACACTGTATAGCCATAAATATATGGACACCTATCATACACACGCATATAAGAGTTCTCTAGAATATCTGTGTATGCCAGAGAATCATTATTTCCCATCACTTGGACTTCAAAACCAAAATGTTTTCCAGTATTAAAATGCCACTGTGCACAAAGTGAGATATATAGAAACGTTTGCTGATTTCGGTCTCAAAGAACTTCAGTGACCTTCACAGATACCGGATTTCAACTGCACTGAACACCTTGGCGTGTTTAAAAAATTTAATTGAAACACTAAATGCATAGCAGGCCTCCTCATCTATCATCAGTACCTGTCTCACTAATACTCTTATGGCTGATTGGGCACAAGCCACATTCCAAATCTAGTGAAAAGCTTTCTCAGAAAAGTAGGAAAAGTCAAATTCATATTAATTATGGTTTGGAAAAGGGATGCTGAACCAGCACATTCAGATATCCAAATACTTTTGGCCATACTGAATTTTATTTAGTCAGGGAGTGATCTTAGAGCAGTAATATATTCCAATATATTTTTTCTAACCAGTTCCAAAACCACCAAAGGCATCCCTGACTACAGAGCTGTACGGAATTGAACGAAACATAAAGCCTCTTCCAGGGGAGAAACTATGCAAGGAGTCAAAAAAGTCATACTGTAGGCATTTGGCATGTTGCCTCTGTACAGTTGAAAGGAGACCAAGTTCACCATTCATATTGTCACTGATAACAAATTTCAGCATGCCCAAGAATCAAAGAGATGCTAAAAGCAGGGAGGAGGCAGAAAAATGCAAGGATACTCGGGGAAAATGGAAACCTTTTATATGAGAAAGACACTGAGCTTTGATCTGGGGACGGCACTTTCTTTTACGGCATGGATATTTTTCGCAGTGGTTCAGGGCCACTGGCTTTCTGAACATGCACCTGCTTCTGGTGGTGGCATTAAAATTGTCTGCAATTGGCGGTTTTGAAAATAAAGAAAAAAAGGGAATCTAGTCATTACCCATTTACATTTAAGCACAACATTTTACTATTTTAAAAAACTGATGTGATTGGTCTAATAATGACATTGTAACTTAACATGATCCAATTTTGAAGCATTGGTTAAGGAAATATTGTTTATAAAAATCAACTGAACATCAACGCAAACGAATTTCCAACATCTTTCCTTATAAGTCATTCTCATTTCAGATTGCAAATGGGAAATGTGTTATGCATTCATACTCATACTCTCTATTTAGATCTTGATTTCACACCATGAAGAAGAGTACGATAAGTTTTGTCCTGAAACAAGAGAGCAATATATTTAAGGTCACTGAACAGTGTGTCAGAGACAAGCACATTAGCATGTACTTTGGTATTCTCCTTGGCACAGTAAAGCCCCAAGTAGTTTCAAGGTTGAATGGGTAAACTTACTCAAGAGTCCTAATCGCACTTCCTAAATAAATCCTCGCAAAAATTCCTCAAATCGGCATTAAATGATTTCTTCTCCGAATCTCTGACACTCTCACCATGTAATATATTTATGCTATATTTGCAGATATATATTTGTGCTAACAATTATATTAATGATTGGTTAATAAAACTTTTATACACTTAAACAACTATGAACTAAAAAAAATTATGAATGAGAACAAACAAGTCTACGTCAAAATATCGAAAATTGTGGTAGCAAAAGTGTATTATAGTGTTAAAGTGTATTGTAGGAATCAGATTTTAAATTTCAGTTACTACTCAATGGTCACTGTTCACTTAGGTCTATAATTTCTGGTACATAATTGTGGCTACTGTGGAAATCAACTTATCAGACATTTTTAATAAGCAACCCCAGAATTTCAGTGGTTGAAAATAACAACTACAGATTTTTAATACTTCTGGAATTTCAGAGAGCGGAAATGCCTTTGAAATGGCAGAAATTTCACCATTTACCTTGAAGATAGAAACATTTGTGTGAAAAAAACAAAAATTTTTTTTGGAGGTTTTCCCCTATTACGCTAGAAATACTTAATAACAGAAATACATACAAGAAAACTACAAATTCTTGAAGCACTAGGTGTTTACTTTGATATGAACCATTTTATCACCACTGTGCAGTTACATAACAAATAAATTCAATGCTGAACATAGGAACAAACAAAACAGCACAAATTCTGGTTTTTGGCCTCCAGGAAAACTTCAATGTCACTGCTGAAATTATGATGTAGTTTTTTTGTGAGAAAATAGCAAAATCTCAGTTATTTGGTGATTTCTTTCCTCTTTCCATGGAGCACAGGGACAGGAAGTCTAATATTTGCCTACAGTAACACATGGGCTACAGTGAGTAATTGTATATATACTGTATCTATAATATATACACCTTTATTTTAATGTAAACTGTATACAGTAGATGTGCACCATTCATCTGTCTTTGTTTGAGTCTAACATATAATACACTAGTACATATCCCTCCTGGCAACGTAACAACTAAATCATACATTTGCTTTTCCTGTGCCATAAATCCGAGCTGCAATTTTCTCTACACAGAATGCCTAATCCTCCAGACGACATAATTACAGTGGCCGAGAAGTGCAAAACACATTAACAAATCCGAAAACAAATTAACAAATCCGAAAACACATTAACAAATCCCAAAACAAATTAACAAATTAATGTGTTTTCTGATTTGTTAATGTGTTTTCGGATTTGTTAATGTGTTTTCTGATTTGTTAATTTGTTTTCGGATTTGTTAATTTGTTTGGCCACCGTACATAATACTCCACTGAGAATCTACTAACTCAGGTTAATACACCACATGTGCACTATGTTTGTCTTCACTTTGACTGTACACACGTTTGTCAGAAACAAAAAAAAATAACATATCAAAAGTGGAACAAAATACATTTTCAGAAATTCTCAGGACAGGAAAGATTTCAGTCAATCCAATATTCATAACTTGTTATATAACATAAATAGTACGTTATTATGCGTAGCACATAAGTTTATAAAAAGTACTATGAACTGTTTGTGAATAAATTGCCGCATATCTTTCTGGAACACAGAGGCTTAGAATGTTTGCCTCACATATCTGTGGTAGGGTGATTGATTTCTTCACCGGCCCTGAGTGTATGGAGTTTGCATGTACATCCTGTGCTTTGTAGGCTGCTTGGCATCTCTAAATGATCTGGCGTGTGCGTGATTGTGCCCTGTGGTGTTTTGTGCTCTGAGAACCTGTGTAGGATAAACGCTAAAGAATATGGATAGAAATCTTTAACCTCATTAATATCCTCTAAAAAATTCTCATCATTCTTTGTATTGTAGTCTATACCGAAATGAAATTGCGTTCACATTAAAGCCTGTAATGACCTGGTGTAAAAGTGCTCATTATATAGGGTTTTATGCTAGCCGCCAGTGGACGTCATGCATGTGGAAACGTAGAATACGTTATTAATACTAGATTTAGACTTAGATTTAAGTGCCACCCAAGTTCTTTACAAAATATTTAAATATATAGAAAACCTACATTGTTTTTTAAATTCTGTCACACGCCTTCCATCTTGCATCTTACAATTTTCATACAGTTAATCATACGGTTCCAACTGCACTGCTACACAATCAAAAGAAATGTCCTACGTCAGTAAGAGGTGCCGAATAGCACGTCCACTACTGAGTGGTAAACAGAGCATAGAAAATAACTATGCAAAATGGAGAAAGTAAAGATGTTAAAAGTGAATTAAAATATCAGCTCAAATTTACATTTTTCTTTCTGAATGTAATAAACATATTTTGTATTTCCATAAAGACTTTATAACAGCATTCTCTTCTCTTTCTTCACTTTATACTCTCAGAATAGCTTTTGGACTTGTCAAATTAGGTCTGGACACAATATTCTCCTGTTGATTTTGTCTTATTGACTGTGATATTGACTCTAGTCTTCTTACATGGCTCCTCCATAGTTCATGCTTTTATCATCTGCTTTTTCCTTTCATTTTATAAATTGCACAATACTTTCCAAAAATATTTTCTTTTTTATACCTGGAAACTATTGGGGGCACAAACTTTTAAGTGGCAGAAAACAAGACTGTGGGTTTTAACTCTTCAGATGTAACAGACGTAACAGATAAGAGCCAGGATGTAGAGGGGTTACTTGGTTATACATTGTTATAGTCCAGGGTAACTGGGGATAGTTCAGCACCTACAGAAACTCTGTGTGTGTGTGTGTGTTTGTGTGTGTGTGTGTGTGCTTGCGTCCTGCTCTACTTTCAGTAATCTTAAGCTTCTGCTTCCAGGCTCTGGAGTCTACCCACCCCTCCATCGCTGCTGTCCACACATGAATACTAAATACACTCATCAATAAGAAGGACAGAATGTGGTTGTGTCAGATACTGAAGAGCAATGCAGCATAACGATTTATCACTGGTTCCTCTTAATGTCTGCTGCAGCACCTCGGTATTAAAGTGGCACATTATATTTGCCCTTGAGTTCTTAAGTTCGAATATATGTAATAAATCTGCAGAAGAAGACAAATAGACTATATAACAATAGAATATGTATACAGTGCATGAACGATAACAGCAGGATAATAGCATGGCCTTACATCCTAATACACAGCCTATTATAGGCAAACAACAGTAAGGTCTTTAATATCTATAATGATATTATATACAGCTATTTGGTATAAGGTTTAAACAGCAGACATAAAAAAAATCAGAGAACGTTTTTTATCATTATATAAAGTTCTGGTAATACATTTGATGTGTCACATAGAGGGTCAATTGTGAAGCGTGTGAGAAGGTTAAACACGGTATAATAATAAATCACACAAGATTGAAAACTGTAAGAAAAATATTGCTCACAGTAAATGTCAGTAAATGACATTCTTGTCATTTGTAAATGACATTCCATGTGAATTGTACAATAATCTATAAGAAATGTACAACAATCTATAACCGATTTTGATTCTTGGAACATACTGTATAGTGAACTGAAACAGACACAGTAAACCTGGTCTCAGAAGAGATTTCAGCAGATGACTATTTCACAAGACTTCCGTTGTGTAAATGACTCCATTTCTCTAGAGGAAGGCAATTCCCAGGACTCTTTCTATCATAGCCACTACATACGAACAGAGGAAATATTTACATTATAGAAATATTTATGTATTTAACAACTGGAACACTTTCTATATTGCACTTAGATCTGATCTTCTTATATATTCTCTGAATGTCTATCTATCTATCTATCTATCTATCTATCTATCTATCTATCTATCTATCTATCTATCTATCTATCTATCTATCTATCTATCGCTGATGTTAACGTTATTGTTATTTTTAGTTTAGTTGTCAGACTTCTGTTAAATAAATGGTCATAATACAAAATATTAAGATTTTGCAACAGCAAATTTCCTCACTGTTATACATTCATAATAGCAATGGTGAGTTACTGGTTTGATTTTAGCCACCTCTTTTAATATTACAGTTAGCCACTGCTTATTGCTTACATGTGTAAAGATTTTTCTCTGTCAGCATGGTTGGAGTGATAATGTTACTCATCATATTTTAAGGATTTCATGCAGTTCTTGTCTGGTGAACAAAATAATAAGAGTGCCATTGTCAAGAGACATCCATGCGATATTGTTTCCAAATTTGCTAAAATAGTACTTTAGAAGACAGCTGCCTTCTTCTGTTTAGCAAATTGGATATGATTAGCTTTAGTACGTAAACTCTGTGTGTCATGATATGTCATATAATTGATTATATGGCACATACTGAACTCACCTCACTCATTTTCTACCGCTTATCCGAACTACCGGTCACGGGGAGCCTGTGCCTATCTCAGGCGTCATCGGGCATCAAAGCAGGATACACCCTGGACGGAGTGCCAACCCATCGCAGGGCACACAAACACTCTCATTCACTCACGCAATCACACACTACGGACAATTTTTCCAGAGATGCCAATCAACCTACCATGCATGTCTTTGGACCGGGGGAGGAAACCAGAGTACACGGAGGAAACCCCCGAGGCACAGGGAGAACATGTAAACTCCACACACACAAGGCAGAGGCGGGAATCGAACCCCCAACCCTGGAGGTGTGAGGCGAACGTGCTAACCACTAAGCCACTGTGGCCATGAGAGAGAGAGAGGGACAAGAGCGGACAGGGGGGAAAAAGAAAAAGTGGTGGCTCCAGCGGTGTTGGCGGTGGTGTAAGACAGGGCGGGGGGTGGATAGGACGCCTCTAGGAGCGTCCTAACTCCTCCGCCGTAGCCTCGTCCACCTCCTCCTCCTCCTTCTTCCACCACCGTTATATATTTCCACCCATAACTCCTCCGACACATACTGAAATGCAAAGTGTTTTTTTTTGAGAAACTCTTTACATCAAAGATTAAGGAGACGTTATGTACTGAATCTGTAAAAACACAATAAAGCTGAACAGATTTAATGTGTGTAACATCAAGCCTTTCTAGCTTATCCTTTCCGTCTCCATCTAAGACCCTTCCACTTATTCCTTTATGCGTCAAGCAGGAGAGAGGAGATTTACTAGTCCAAGATCATGCCATTTGGACTAGTAAATGTTCCATTTGGACTAGTAAATGTTCCATCAAACATTCCAGGCATTCACCATGTAAGTCTGCAGGTATCACACCATTTCTCCCTTTATGCTCGTTCTCTTGGTGAAGTCATATCCTCACATGGGTTTTCATACCGCTGTTATGCAGATGACACGCAATTCACATTCTCCTTCCTTCTCTCAGACTCCACTGTTTATGCTCGGATCTCAACATGTCTGGCAGACATCTCATCATCTGACGTCTCACCAGCTGAATGAGATCGGTAATCCTGAATCCTGAAGCCAAAAATACTTCAAGAGCCTAAAGCAGAGGTTCATAAACATTCATGAAAGCAGAACTGGGGCTCCCAGAGATGAGGTAATCCACCTTTTCACTTGAACTTTCTACTACAGGATCTTTCTTCAGCTTGCAGAAAGAATTTATGATGTGGGAAATTGGGAGCTCTTGGCCATAAAAGCAACACTACAGGAATGTCTGGAGGGCAAAAAATATCCTTTCAACATCCTGGCCATTAAAATCTTGAAGTCTACTAAGAGATTAAACCTTCAGGAAGCCAGTGGGCCATCTTTTTACTTGCTTCTAATTTAAAACGTTAAAGCTGGTGTGTTTTCCTGGTCTTTGGTGGTCCTCAATCCAGACCAGGCCCTGAAACTGTCATCATGTAGGATGTTCAGCAAGCTCAACAAGACGACCTCACACTATCAGAGTGCCCAAGAACTTAGGTATATATTTATTTCAGTCCACACAGGGGGAAGTTATGGAATGTTCTTCAGCTGTGAACTCTTCAAAAGCACGAACATTTGTAGAGATTACAGTCTCCAACCTCCAGTCAGCTGCCCCCAGGACTCATGGAACCACTCCCTATTCCACAACATGTCTCACATTTCCTTTGTTTTCTTGTTCACCAGGCAGGCCTACGATCCTCCATGTGATCATCTGTCAATCCTGTGATATCTGAGCTGTTTCTAGGATTGCCATTCTGTGCATGACCTTGCCTCTTGCCTTATTTAATATTACTTTTTCCCTCTAACCTTGTACTCTTGTTTTGGTATGATCTCTGATCTCTGTATTTTGACCTCACCATGATAATGACCAATAATTTTGGAATATTTTTGGCATCTTTGTTTAGTTTTTCAAGTTTCCTGGTGATGATCCTGATTGCTTCTTTGTTATAATATGAATGTTGAATTAATGACTAAACAAGGTTATATGATATAGATAAAAAGTGTTAACTACTTATGAGAGAAAAGTGAGATTTGTTTTTCTTTTTGTGTCACAAAACCAATCAGAACCCTTATTACGTATCACACATAAATTTACATATTTTATATTGACAGAAAGACAAAACAGAAGTACTGTATATAGGATGGACAGAGTAATCCAGCTTGTTCCTGACCCCAATTCCCATGTGAATTACACCAACTGTACCCATAGCCAATGCACAGATCATGAGTTTAATCTCCAGTACAATCAAACAGGCTTTGAAGCCATTTAATAATACATTCGTCCTTCATATCATACTTCCTTTCTACTATGGAAGACTTACTTACTTCACAAACATACATTGATTACAATGAAGGTAATCTGTTTTAGGCTTTAGTATGACATGGAAACATTTTGGCATGTTTTGCTAATAATCTCTGAGTGGTGCCTTACAGACTTCATTATTGACAGACAGCATCCATCAATGCTAAAAGTACTGTGTCTAAAGCTTCCTCAACCGATTGTGGAAGTATAGTGGCTAAAATTTACACGAGTGAAAAGTACCTACATATTAAAATACTCGTAAATTCAAGAAGAGAATCTGAGGAGAAATTAAATAATTTTTAATTCATTGAAAGAGTCTGTCATCATACTAGCCTGGAGACTGGAGACTGGCTAGTTCATTAGGCAATAAATAGTAGGGAAAATATTCAGACAAACCTACTATTTAACTTGCTGGAGCTCTTTTAGGATAAATGTTATGGCTAAGTGCAAAGACAACAACAACAAAACTGAACTTGCTAAATTATCAAACAAATTTACAAAAGTTGACAGGCTAGCTAATTTAAATAGATAATCTAGTGAACAGTAACAGATATAAAGTTTTCTCTTGTAAGTGTTCATGTTTCATTTAAATTAAAATTGAGGAAAAAACAAAGAAATATTGCAATTTTGTCATATTTGCTTTTATATATATATATATATATATATATATATATATATATATATATATATATATATGTATATATGAATGAATGTTGTCCAAAATCTGTAACATAGATCATGTTATCACAAATTCTTTTACTAAAGCAGATGTTCAGATATTGTGTCTATGCTACCCCCGTTTTCCAGATGTTTCTGCTGGTTGTGTAACAGTTAAAAACAGGTCAGTCAGCGTTAAGCTGTAATCTCTGTTTTTGGAAATGGATGGAATGCCTGACAATCAAAACACAACTATGTGAAGTGGATAAGCTTGGTAAGGTAGATGTGCCTAAATACATCCATCTAAATGATGTGCTCATCTGGACTGGACATGCAAAATGAGGTGTTTTGGTCAAGACAGTTGTATGAGTGTGGAGCATGGGTAGGTATGCTTATGCTTACGGCGTGTGATTATCTGGGTTGGGTTTTAGTTTAAAAATTAATTGAAGGGAAAACAGACCTGCATTCAAAAACTCAACCAAAGTACATAAGTTCAAAATACAAAGATTAATAAAAAAAAAAGGTGTTCAACCATATTCAGAATTTTGACAGAATCCAGAGTACAAGTCATTGTGCCATGTTATAAAGTCTGTGTAATGACAGAACGGGTGTTTCCTGAGGATCTGATGTTGACTGTACTTACTGAACGACGGTGAAGACCTGCAGCTCATCCCTGCTCAGATCCATTCCTGATGCTTAGAAAATGCTTTGCCGTTCTTTCCTTTCTCTTTTTATTAAGTCCGGTTTTGACGCGTCAGTGCAGTTGAAGGATTTAGCCAGGGCATCTAGGCCGGGTGGGATGAACAGCACACACGTACATTAATTCTGTGCTAGTCAGAGCAAGTGGCCTCAGGGGCACACATCCCTTCCATGTCCTATTACTGACACAATATTATCCCACTGTGAGTAAGGGAGGGAGAGGATCAATGCTTCAACAGCTGTGGCCTTACAGACAACAAATCTGCCACTGTGCTATGTTTATGTGCTTTAAGATAGAACAAGAGATTGCAGAACCCTGAATGGATCTGAAAGCTGTCCTTGTTTATTGTGGATGCCGCTTACATTTTACACTTTGGATACAAGAAGATTTGATAAGCTTACTTGACTAGTTTATAGACTGTAGACAAATAGAATGACCTGCCCTGCAAACCGAATTGAAATCTGGTAGAAAGTGTTATTTTGTGAGCTTCTGTCCTATTATTATTCTCTTAATTCAAAGATCTTCTGCAGTGGCTTTATCCAATCAGGTGGATCCAGAGAATAACCCAGGAACATTATGTGTGTAGAAGCATTTTTCACTATTTTTCCACCACATTTGAAGCTTCTTGAGAAAGACTCCATTTTCACGAATGTGTAATTATAACAATTACGAAGTACATATTTAAAAGACACAATTTTTACTCTTTTAAATATTAGTTATATCTGATGTTTCTGTCAGTATGCTTCCTGCTTAGTCCCACCCCTTCTCGTTTGGTAACTGTATGGGAAAAATATATTCTTGTTGAGTTGTGATTCATTTCATCTGTGCTTGTTTAGAGTCACTAATTCGATCGGAATTATAATTAATATTAAGAATTCGCTCTGTTCTGTTCTGTTCTGGCACAAAAGTGTTGAAATAAACAGCTGAGTCACTGGCTGTCAAAAGACCTGAAACACTTAAACTAGCTCTTATTTTCCCTGGTATACTAAGTCTGTGATCTAGTGAACCAGTATTGATGTTTTCATTCATTGAGAGCCTGTTGCCTTGGAGGTTTCCTCTATGTACTCTGGTTTCCTCACCAAGTACAAGGACTGCTTTAAAGGCTGATTGGCATCTCTAAAGTGTGTGTGATTGTACCCTGTGATAGACTGGCATACTGTCATGTGTTTACACTTACAGTTTTATACAACTGTGTAATTGAGGGTTAAGGGCCTTGCTCAGGGGCCCAGCCGTGGCAGCTTGGTGGACGTAGGAATTAAACCCACAAAATTTCCAAATGGTAGCCCAACACCTTAACCACTAGGCTATCACATCCCCACCACTAGGCTACCACATACCCACATACAGGCAAGGGTTTACCTTGCCTTGTGTCCCAACTCATCTGGAATAGGCTCCATGTTCCACATGACTCAGTAGGGTGGAAAAAATGATGTCTGTTTTACTGTCTATGATTCAACTTTCTTTTATGACAAAAGCAAAACAAAGGTTTTTTTTTTGTTAATGCTTTGAATATGGAAATTTCAATATTTAATTTCAATATTTAATTTAGTTTATGTGTAACTTAAATACAAAGGTTATTCCTATATATAAGGTTGCTATATCCCTTTGAGATGCATCATTGTAGAGAAAACCACTGAGCACAGAAGACAGGTTTATGACAAAAGTCGTAAAAGTGATGTTTACACACTTATAAAGAAAAAAAGAAAATTGTAAGAAAACTGAAATTATTCTATTCAGATTTTTTTTTGATCTCTAGGAACCATTAAAACCTTTTTCCCAGCTCAAAGTTGATTATGTGCTGAAATGAGAGTAACAGATAAAAATCTCTTAGAGATAGAGGCAAAAGTTATTTCTATGCCAACTAAAATAGATTTCTTATCAGTGTAACAGCCCCTAAATCTCCCGAAATCTGAGCCAAATTACAGAAAAGGTGTATTGGATGTGAACTGGACAGCATTAAAAGAAAATATAGTAAAAATGGAACCGACTTCCTCTATAGATCTGTGTTGACTTGCATGGAAATGTTTTCCAGACTACTTTTAAAATGAATTGGATATTTATGTGTCTTTCGATTTCATTTTCTATTTGTAGACGTGTAAATCGTGACATAACTCAGATGAAAATGCATACCGTGCATCGCCGTTACCATTTCCGTTTACACGAACGTACAACGTCTGACAAATTTCAAATGGAAAAGCAAAGTCATTTCTGGTGTCTTACAAGTCACGACCCTGTCATATCCAAACAGCAATAACAATTACCCTGCTTGCTATTACACTTCCTCTGCTTTGCATATGGAGTTTGCAAAGATTCGAATGGAATCCTGTTTCCTTTTGTGTTTGCATCTCTGAAGCCTTTGCACAGAAATCTGTCAATCGGTGTTGGGGCGGGACTATACTGTGGACCGTCTTTGTATTCCAAAGTGACGTATGAAGTATTGCAATGGGTCATAAGACTCAATGACATGGAAATGTAACTGCAAGTTCCTCCGTAGAAATTAGACATTGTACTTTCACGTGTAAACAAAATTGCAAACGGTAAAACACGATTTCCGTTTTCATTAGAATGATGTCATTGGCTGTCCAGTGTCATCCAAATGAGGATAAGGTTCCCTTCTGAGTCTGGTTCCTCTCAAGGTTGCATCCTCATAACATCTCCGGGAGTTTTTCCTTGCCACCGTCACCTCCGGCTTGCTTTTTTTAAAATTAATATTTAAAATTAATATTTTTAATTAATTTTAAAATTTAGATGTACAGTATGTATGTATTCATTTATTTATTTATTTTCATGACGACGATTATTATTTTTTTTGTTTCTATACTTCTGTAAAGCTACCTTAAGACAAGGTGAATGGTTAAAAGCACTATACAAATAAATTGAATTGAATTGAATAACATGTTGTCCACAAATAGAAAAAAAAAATAATTTGCAATTCCTTTGGAAAATAGAGCAGAAAATTCTTCCACAAACTTGCCTTCTTTCTTTTTTTTATTGCATATTTAAAGTTTATGACATTCGGGCAGACTCGCTTGATTTACATTTTTATAAAACTTAACATACACATACTATACAATATTTCAGTCGTTTGCTGTTTTTGCACAATTCTATACATTATCTCAAGGATCTGCTGCTAAGAAACTGTGTTCATTCTAATGTTACTGCACGAAATATTGGTTGAACATTCAGTATTTACATACAGTATTTACACTGGTCGGTCAGCGCTGTTTCTGTTTACTGTTTTTTGTTTATTGTATTTTTTGGACTTTTTTGTGTCTTGTAACTTTTTGTCTGCACTGTCTTGTTTGTTTTGCCCTGTACTGTTTGCACCAGGTTGCACAGTTACACTTTATGTATCTAGGACTAACTTACTAAGTCCTTAGGCCTGTCTTTGTTTTATGTAGCACCACAATCCTGGAGAAACATTGTCTCATTTCACTGTGTACTGCAACAGCTATATATGGTTGAAATGACAATAAAAGCTTCTTGACTTGACTTGACTTGACCTGAGCAATTGCTCAAGGGCCCAGCAGTGGTAGCTTGGCGGACCCAACGCCTTCATAACTTTGAATATTTGCGTTTCACTAAAGTTTCATTCAGTTTGTACGTGTAACAGAAATACACAAGCTATTTATAATGTAAAGCTCATCTTGTTTCCAATCCCTTTGAAATGTATCACTGAGAAAACCAACGAGTCACAATGAAATGTAGATCTTTAGACTGTGATCATGTGCAGTTCATGGAACGATAATTCGGGAATTGGCTTTACATATGAGAAACAGATAAACATACCCAGATATGAGATATGAGAAGAAAACAATAACAACAACAATAAAGCATGCTGCATGGCTTGTTAATGGTGAAGCCGAGATTAGATTTTGTCTCATGTATAAAAAAAAAAGTTTGTGTTCATGCAATTAGCATCACTGTAGGGGAGAAATCAAACAAGATCAATTCTCCTGAGAGAAAGTGAAAAGAGAAACGTGTTCAAGCTGTTCATCCACTTAACATTAGATGTAACTGATACCATAGGATTGATTTTTGTCTCTTTTAAAAAGATTGAGGGTTTTTTTTTATCCTGACTCCAGCTCATTGGAGATTAGCACTGCCGACTGCAAATGCACTGACCTGCTCAATAATCGGTGCTTTATTTGATTTTTAATGCCCTTGTTTTTCTCCTAAAACAAACGTAATTCAAGACGACACTAGACAAAAACCCAACCCTCGTCAAGGTAACACGAAAAAAACAAAAAACAAACCCACTCTTACCTAACAATATAGTTCATGGATTAAACCTTGGTCCACAAAAAATTGGAGTGTTATTAAAAAACATGGAAAAGAAAGAATAAATGACATTAAAAACTGTAAAAAATAAAAGAAAATAAATAAGTAATAAATTGCAATTAAAAATGCATACAAAAAAAATCAAATGAAATTTAATAATTGAACAAAATAACTTGAGGTAACTAAATAAAAAAAATAATAAATATGTATATAAATACATATTTAAATAAAAAATAAAAAAATGTTTTCTTATTTATTTATTTTTACTGGATGAGCCCATGTGTGTAAAGAGCACATTATGTGACAATTCATGTTAAGATCGTATGTGTCTTGGGGTCTGTGCATCACCTGACCCTCACGTTCATCTGACATCACCAGATTCACCTTCTGTCCTCCTCATCTGTAGTGAGAACATGCTCTGCTCCTGTAGGAACTGTCTCTCTGATCATCTAATACTTGGGAATTTATCGTTCCATTTAAATCCAGTTTGTCTTACTAGCTGTCGGTCTCTGTGTATGATACTAAACAGAAGGACAAGAAAAAGTGGTGAGTTTTGCTTTTTGTCAGCGTGTAGGTGAGGAGAGTGGAGAAGAGTCTCGGGTGTAAGGATAAAGAGGATTGATGGCTTAATTTTATACAATCCATCCTGTGCTACACAAGTAAGCAAAAAATCCCTCTTACTACAACTTAGACTGGGTTGGGTTTGTGTAAGAAATGGGGAAAATGTAAATAAAAGAAAATGGTTTGAACTGAAACATATTTGAAATATGGGCATGAGAGAGAGAGAGAGAGAGAGAGAGAGAGAGAGAGAGAGAGAGAGAGAGAGAGAGAAATAGACAGACAGAGTGAGAGATGAGAGAGAGAGAGAGAGAGAGAGAGAGAGAGAGAGAGAGAGAGGGAGAAATAGACAGACAGAGTGAGAGATGAGAGAGAGAGAGAGAGAGAAAGAGAGAGAGAGAGAGAGAGAGAGAGAGAGAGATGAAGACAGACAGGGAGAAAGAGAGAGGGAGAGAGAGAGAGAGAGAGAGAGAGAGAGAGAGAGAGAGAGAGAGAGAGAGAGAGAGAGAGAGAGAAAGACAGACAGACAGAGTGAGAGATGAAGAGAGAGAGAGAGAGAGAGAGAGAGAGAGACCGAGTGATAGATGGAGAGATGAAGACAGACAGAGAGAAAGAGAGAGAGAGAGAGAGAGAGAGAGAGAGAGAGAGAGAGAGAGAGAGAAATAGACAGAGACAGACAGAGTGAGAGATGGAGAGATAAAGACAGACAGACAGACAGAGAGAGAGAGGGAGGGAGAGGGAGAGAGAGAGAGAGAGAGAGAGAGAGAGAGAGAGAGAGAGAGAGAGAGAGAGAGAAATAGACAGACAGACAGAGTGAGAGATGAAGAGAGAGAGAGAGAGAGAGAGAGAGAGAGAGAGAGAGAGAGAGAGAGAGAGAGAGAGAGAGAGAGTGAGAGATGGAGAGATAAAGACAGACAGACAGACAGAGAGAGGGAGGGAGAGGGAGAGAGGGAGAGAGGGAGAGAGGGAGAGAGAGAGAGCGAGAGAGAGAGAGAGAGAGAGAGAGTGAGAGATGGAGAGATAAAGACAGACAGACAGACAGAGAGAGGGAGGGAGAGGGAGAGAGGGAGAGAGGGAGAGAGGGAGAGAGAGAGAGAGAGAGAGAGAGAGAGAGAGAGAAAATAGTAGTGATGCTACTGCACATTTTAAGGCCAAACAAGGCTGTGAAATCCAGACAGGCTTAATGTAACACATGCAAGACTCAGATAGATACAATACATGTTATAAATGAGCCAATAAACATACAGACTAGCAGACTGTAAGGTTCGTTGGAGATTTTCAGCTTATAAGACAGGGCAAATAAATGTATTGATTTTCTCTCTCTTTCATTTTCTCCTCTTTCATTAAAGGGACAGTGCAGGAAAAATATTTCACACACACACACACACACACACACACACACACACACACACACACACACACACCTCTCCCATTCACACTGAAGCTATGAGGATAATGTTTTCTAAGTGGTTTCAACCTCACTTCATAAAAAAAAGACAAAACTGTCACTAAACAAGGACTGCAACAGTTATAGAAAAATGATCAATGACCGTGATGTGTGATGTGTGACAGCGATGATGTGTGATGCTCTAAACTGTTATTTCCTGATAACAGCACACCCTGCACTCTATTATTATTCTAATACAACAATTTCTCAATATAATTTTACATTCATCAATAAGCGAAGGTCAGACATTTGACCCGTTTTTAGCTACGGTTAATACTGCTGAACAACCATGAAACAAATCAGTTCCTATTATCTCTTTGCTTCATTCTTGCTGGGTCGCTCACCACCGTCCCCTAGTGCACATGTTTATATTTCTTGCATGAAACACGGTACTAGCTGACGGAAGTCACAAGAAATGTTCACAAGTTCGCACAATCAGAAGTCACAAGTTATGCAATGTTTTTGAAGCAAGTGTGCTAATCGTCTAATTCTGGTTAGCTAAATATTCCTTGTAGCATAAAGAATCCAGCGCTAGGCGCCAAATACGTCTCGGTTGGTTATCGACTAAATTTGACTTAAAGGATAAATCCCTCTGTTTTTTTTTTGTTTTGTATATAAATCAGGCAAACTAATGACTTTCACTAATGTTAATAGTATATAATAATAGAGTTGATGAAAGTTAAACAATAAACAAACAACATATTTGTGTTTTATTCCTGACGCAGACGTCGGAAATTTACACGAATATAATTAGAGGCTCAATCAAAGTCTTGGCTTATTGACTACATTTGACTAATTCACAACTTACGTCTGACACGATCGCGTGTCACATTTCCAAACTCCGTGTCCAGAATAAACACGAACATGCTTTTGTTCATTGTTTTACTTCCAGACGCCCAACACGAACACCTACTAACATTAGCACAAACCATAAGGTTGCTTAATAATAAAAACTAGTGCATTTGAAACGTAAGTAGCGTAGATGGGACTTCGTGTTGTTTACTCTACCCTACTTGCTTTGTATTATAGATTAGAGAAAGAAATGTTTTCCTTCAGTTGTGTACATTGTGTTACATTAAAACTAAGAGCCCCAAGGCAGAGATGATGAACGATCCAGTGGTTGTAGGGATGTATCCATCTGACTTGGTGTTCCACCAATCGGTTTTCATTCAGAAGAATCTACGTACTCAAGTGCTAGAAAAATGAAACCTTTCTTGCCTTCAGATACACACGTTATATATAAATATATATATATATATATATATATATATATATATATATATATATATATATATATATATATATATATATATATATAAATATATATATATTATTATTTATACCATGTAAACACACACACAGGAAACGAGTCCGCACTATATACAGATTCGGACAGTTCTCTTCATTTAAAAACTGATTCAGATTTCGCATCATATGAGCCCTGAAGCACACAATAAAATGTTATGGGAGAAGAAGAAAAAAAAAAGAAAGCTTTAGTCCAAACACATCCCATGATACTCACTACATAGCTCAGCATTAAACCAGCAAACATATTCAGTTTAAAAAAAAAACAAACAAAAAAAACGATGAACCATTAAACTGTTCCAAACATTCAAAATGTATTAGTATTGACTTGGCTACCTCTACACTAAGTTACAGTAAAAAAACAAAAACAAAAGCCAAACGCTTATCATAACTATATCTACAGCGAGGAAGTGAAACATCAAGCAAAGTATCACTCATTTTGGGTTGACCTGCTTTTCTGTTTTAAAGCTGGCTCGATGTAAACAACGATGACAAGAACGTAAACAGAAGTCACGGAAGACGCACCGATTACGGCTGTCCTTTAGAGCGACACTCGGTCATGAGAACACATTCAATAAATCCACAACATTCATTTGCCGTTGTTTCAGCTGGAGATAAACAATTCACTGAAAAACGTAATGTCGTTGGATATCATTCCATTGGACGTTATTTACAGGTTGTATTGCTTGTATACCACCTTTAATTAAAAAAAATAAATAAATAATCATTTTAAACGGTCAACACTCACATCGGCATATGGACAGGTTCCTCTATCCATCCTACATCTGCTGCGGTTAGAGACATCTCCGGAGTGGCCCTCGGCTCCATGTTTGATGGCAACAAATCCAAGATTTCAGCACACGCATCGAAGACGAAGACGCAACGAGAAAGGAATGAAGAGAGAATGCGGAAAATCGTGGACAAACCGACGAGATGAACTCCAGTTGCATTTGCAGACCTCCTAATTTTAAATCGAATCAAGAGGAATTGATATCAAGAGGACCGGCAGGGGAAATTGGTTTAGCGTAGCCCCAGATGTGCGGCCGGTCTGAAATTTCTCCGCTATCTGATACCACTGGGCTGTGAAAAGCAGCTCCGGTTTCCTTTGTAAGTGCTTCGTTTTGCCCCTGTGATAGCATTCCGATTGAATTAGCACCTAGCACTCGGTCCATTTGGGTTATTATAATGGAGAAAGACATTGTGTATGAACTGAGAGCAACCATTACGGGACTGGGGGCCATCTTGGTGCAGAGTGATGGGAAATGGTCATTTAAATTGTATTTTCGCTTACATCATGGATCAGAGACATGTCGAACATAGACAAAGTCAGGGGTTACAATCCTGTCAGATAGGGAATTACGACGTCAGATGCCTTAAAGTCACTTTAGACGGAGCAAACTGTAGGTGGACCTTCTCGCAATTAACTACAATAAATACAGCAAAGCTTTTTCACTCTATTTCTAAAAGAAAACCAACAACAACGTGTATCAGGTGTGTTTTACTCGTTCATGTTTCTAACCCAATCAAATCATTACTATCCCAGAGCTTGTTTTTTCTTTGAAGTTTTAACTAGTTTGCTTGTACAGCTGCGTAAACCAAACGCACGACTGAAACGGTCACTGTCGACTACAGACGTCGTATCCGTTCATTCCACCACGCTTTCATAACGACACACCTCCAAAATGGTAACTTTCCATAGCTCAAAGAAAGTCCCCAGTTTCCCCACTCGTAATTCCACCTTAGAACGCAAATTCGATCTTTCTGACGCGACTCGATCGCACCGTTCGGCCACGACAAGGCTTTCCAGGAACAACAAGGATTTTACAGGAATATCAACTCTTATGAAATCTGTCAACGATTTCAATACAGTTCCTTTAAAAAAAAATAAAATAAAATAAAAAAATAATTTTTAAAAAAAAAGGAAAAAAAAAACAAAAAACATACCATGTCTATTCCGCAATGGTTTATTACACAAGGGGGCATGAAATGCACAACAGAGAGCGAATACAAAATATATATACATATATATGTACAGTACATTGGACAAATTGTGAAATATACAACATTAAACAAATGGTATGCTCACTTCAAGTAATGGATGTCTGTTAACAAAAAGGATGTTGACTGGCATGTTGATTTACTGTGAGAACGTCATAACGCACAAGACCGTATTGTGTCATATTTATAAAGTAAGATCATATTCCTTCAAAGCATGGCGTATAGAATGCCATCGAGCCAGCCTCTAAGGCGCCCAAGCTCTCTCTCGCTCTCGGGTTCACAGATGTAGATAACGGGATATGAACTAGATCTACCATTTTGAGGTAATCAAGGCTAAAACACCTGCATACAAACACATGCTTAACAGTGTTTATTTATTTATTATATATATATATATATATATGTATAGTCATTGGGTGAATGGAATAGTATTACACAATACTGACCGATTTGATTCCAACAGATGATCGTGTGTCTGTAATTGTGTGATGATGGTGAGCATATTATGCTTTTCGTTACCAATGTATATGAATAGAACATCCCAAAAAACAGGATATTAGCAAATTCAGTGTTGGGGGACAAAGAACAATGGCATACATCTGCAATGGAAAATGGAAACTGCCATAAAATGGAAATTCTACAACATGAACTGCTAAAGTTTTAAACTAAGCAATCATTACAAAGAAGAAGGAAAAAAAAAAAGCACCACTTGTTTTGTTCATCAATAACAATCCGCGATTGTAAGAAAAAAAAAACAAATCGATTTCTTCCACAGTTCACAAAAAGTCAGAATAAAGCGGTTCTTGCTGCTTTAGTTGCAAAAAGACAAACAAAAAAAAAAAAACAGGTAAAGTTTAAACAGCGACTGCAGAGCAAAGGTCTCAGGAAGGATAAAAAGCGCTCTGTCTGAGCAAAAGGAAAGCAGACAGCGACGTCCACAGAGATATCCACAGAAGCAAACGAACACCGGGTGAAAACGGCCTTCCCGGAGCCCCAGTGTCCGAAAAGAAGAATAAAAAAAAAAGGTAAAAGAGACAAACAGCAAGTCCCTTAGAGAGAGGAAATCAGACAAAGAACGTTACAGACTGGAGTTGTAAAAAATGAAAGGATGGTGAAAGTCATGAAGGACAAATAGGCGACGAAGATTCAGTCTCAGCAGGAGGGCCTCGGCTGTTTCATACAGTAATGTGCTTCAGTGGCAGACACGTACGCAGACTCTGGAAAGAAGTCTTCATGAAACTCAGCCAAAAACCTACCACAGAGAAGGGGGGAAAAAATAAAAATAATGACAAACGTGTTACTGAAAAAATTCTAAAAATGGCAGTAATAACAAAGCAGAGTAACGTGAAGTCAAGTAGCTTCAGAGAACTGGGGGAAAAATATATATAACCATCGAAGAGCGGTGCCTTAAAAACGACTACCTGTTAAAACAACTGCTGCACATCTGGCCGAGCGACATTACACAACATATGGCAACGTTAATGACGGGCATTGTTACAAAGCAGAATTACATCAATATAAACTCAGAAATAAACATTTTCAGTTAAAATGCATATTTCTGTCTAATGAGCAAGACAAACAGGTGGTGATGAGAAACTCCGACAGGATACAAGAAAGAAACCTGTGCACAGGTCTCATGTATGTATGTAGATTTTGTAACGAATATCCTTTTGTTATTCCGATGGAAACGCACAACAGTTGTGTGTTTTTTTTTTTTTTGGGGGGGTGGGGGTGGGGGGGTGGGGTGTGTGTGTCAGTTATCATATTCGTGATATATTTGAATGAAGGACCAAGCAGCTAAAACACTGGATTGTTAATCAGAGATCAGGGTTCAAGCCCCAGCACTGCAAAGATGCCAGAGTTTGGGGATGAGGATCGGAAGGCCATGGGTTCGAATCCCAAATACACAACGCTGAAAATGGTGGGCTCAATTGCTCACTCATTTTCTACCGCTTATCCGAACTACCTCGGGTCACGGGGAGCCTGTGCCTATCTCAGGCGTCATCGGGCATCAAGGCAGGATACACCCTGGACGGAGTGCCAACCCATCACAGGGCACACACACACACACACACACACACACACACACACACACACACACACACACTACGGACAATTTTCCAGAGATGCCAATCAACCTACCATGCATGTCTTTGGACTGGGGGAGGAAACCGGAGTACCCGGAGGAAACCCCCGAGGGACGAGGAGAACATGCAAACTCCACACACACAAGGTGGAGGCGGGAATCGAACCCCCAACCCTGGAGGTGTGAGGCAAACGTGCTAACCACTAAGCCACCAATTCAATTGCTCAGTTGCATAATTTGAAATAAAATGTAAGTCACTCTGGATAAGCGAATGTAAAGTACATAGAAAGTTTGGGCCCTTGAGCAAGGCCCTTAACCCCCTACTATTGTCTGACCATGTGTTCATAAAGGATCCAAACTTTCCTGTAATATAAATGTGACAAGCAAACGCTTCTTACATCTCAGCTCGTACTATAGTTTACTGATGGAGGTGTTTAGAGAGCATTCGCTAAACAGACAGGAAGTAACACTGATTTATGCTCCCGATGTTTATACCTAGAACAACCTCCAAACTTTTGTACTCGGCTGAATAATCTCCTGTGATAAAAGACGGGCTGCGCCGCCGCCGCTCCACAACGTTAGAAGTGTTTGGTCACCAACACCAGCTGTCCCAACAGATTCTCTCTTTCAAAAGATTAGAAGGAAATCGCAGCGGCTCGCATTATGATGATTATCAATTACGTGACAGACACGACGGTGCGTCTCTTTGTTGCTCTGCGCTGGCCTTCTTCTCGATAAGAGAGCTGAGACACTTCAGAGCTTAATTAACTCCACTGAACATGAGAAGCACAAACCGCCATGGATCCTGAAAACCTGTCAAAGCTTTAGACGTGCCCAGGAAACTTCCGGAGAATTCCCAATTAAACTGCAGAATCCGACAAAGTGTGTGAGCAAAAAAGCGTACGGTTTAATATGAAGTGACCTTGAAGAGTAGCGTTAAGCTAAATGTGTCTGAGGAAAACAAAGGAAATCTAGACTAATATTTAATAAAACATTTATACTGATAATATTTAACATCACGTAGCCAAGACAAAGCAAAGATAACATTTAAACAGTGTCTCTGTGTTTCTCACTTTCTCCCCTTGTGTGTCTCTCTCTTTTTCTGGTATGTGTCTCTCTCAAATTATAGGTCTCTCTCCCCTTAAATGCATCTTTCTCACTCTCTCTTCCCTTGTGTGTGCTCGGTCCTCTCTCAGTCCTTCTCCCGTTCTGCGTGTCTCTTCCCCATCTTATAGGTCTCTCACTCTCTCTCTCCTTGTGTGCGCCCTATGTGTCTTTCCCTCCCCTTGTGTGTCCGTGTGTCTCTCACCCCTTGTGTACCCACTGTATGTGCCCCCGTGTGTGCCCAGTATGTCTCTTTCCCTCCCCCTTTTCCCCAATGTGTGTCTCTTTCCCCCCTGGTGTAACCCCATGTGTAACCCCCCTTATGTGCGACTCTCGCTCTCCTCGTGTGCCCTCGTGTCTCTCTCTCTCTCCAACCTTGTGTGCGTGTCCTGTGTTTACCCCGTGTGTGTGTCTCTCCCGCTCTTCTCTCTCCCCTTGTGTGCGGCCCGTGCCCCCCCCACACCTCTCTCTGTCTCTCTCCCCTTGTGTGCGGCCCGTGCCCCCCCCACGCCTCTCTCTGTCTCTCTCCCCTTGTGTGCGGCCCGTGCCCCCCCCACGCCTCTCTCTGTCTCTCTCCCCTTGTGTGCGGCCCGTGCCCCCCCCCACACCTCTCTCTGTCTCTCTCCCCTTGTGTGCGGCCCGTGCCCCCCCCCACACCTCTCTCTGTCTCTCTCCCCTTGTGTGCGGCCCGTGCCCCCCCCCCACCTCTCTCTGTCTCTCTCCCCTTGTGTGCGGCCCGTGCCCCCCCCCACACCTCTCTCTGTCTCTGGCCCGTGGTGTGGGGCCCGGGCCCCCCCCACCACCCCTCTCTTTCCCTCTCCCCTTGGTTGGGGCCCGGGCCCCCCCCCCACCTCTCTCTGTCTCTCTCCCCTTGTGTGCGGCCCGGGCCCCCCCCCACACCTCTCTCTGTCTCTCTCCCCTTGTGTGCGGCCCGTGCCCCCCCCACACCTCTCTCTGTCTCTCTCCCCTTGTGTGCGGCCCGTGCCCCCCCACACCTCTCTCTGTCTCTCTCCCCTTGTGTGCGGCCTGTGTCTCGCACGGCATGTCTCTCTCTCGCCTTATAGGTCTCTCTCTATCTCTCTCCCCTTGTGTGTGCCTCCCTCTCCCCTTCTCTCTCTCTCTCTCTCTCTCGCTCTTACACACACACACGTATGTAACAGATGGGATTAACTTCAATCAGTCTTGCTGAGATCTATTTAACCGCGTCCCATCATGCACGGCTTCCCACTGTTCCAGCACTGTTTAAAACAATGACCTAATTCAGCGTTGTTCATTACAGGACAACTGTATCAGCACAGTGACGAGGGGAAAAACAACATTACTATGCAAATAAACAGAAAGAAGATGCAATGCTTCTGTTTCCACCAGGTAGAAAACCCTCACTGTTAGTCCCAAAACTCAGCGTTGGCGAGTAAAAGGAGGGAAAAAGCTCTCGTCTACTGGTTCCACAGCGCCGAGTGCTGGCGGGAGGTGACGCTACAGCACTTTTAATTAGAGCACAGAATAATAAATCCTGTGGATTTGAGGCCAGCTAAAGATCGCTGTGCCGGATTTAGAGATTAGTCCAGAGGTTTGTGTAATGCCCACTGATATCTCTAACATTTAATGTGAATTCTAACACACTTAGCCACACGCACACACACACACACACACACACGTCTCCAGACAGGAAATGAGTGCTGGCTCCACAGAACACCTTACAACGTACCACCTGATCATTTCACCTTAACAAGGAAATAGCAGAAGCCGCCCTCCTGCGCTACTTCCTGAATCGATAAACCAGACGAGACGCAAATCAGACGGTTCCGCGCCGGCGTGATGAGCCTTTCTGAGGTTATCATATAGAGATTAGAGATTACGACCCTTTCATGCTGGCAAAGGGCGAATGGTGTAAGTATAAAGAGGTGATTGGTGTTTGTAAAGGAGAACGGAGGACAAATATTTTTGGTTAACTTTCAACTTCTTTAAAACTGATCCAAAGAGCAGTCAGTGTTATTCCCTGAAGAATTCTAAGTTCTGTGAGTAAGACAGAGACACACAGAGAGAGAGAGAGAGAGAGAGAGAGAGAGAGAGAGAGAGAGAGAGAGAAGTCAAGGAGAGACGGAGACTGAAAGACAAAAAGAGAGTGGAGGAGAGATGAAGAGTAAGAGAAAGACAAAAAGAGAGTGGAGGAGAGATGAGTACGAGAAAGACAAAAAGAGAGTGGAGGAGAGATGAGTACGAGAAAGACAAAAAGAGAGTGGAGGAGAGATGAGTACGAGAAAGACAAAAAGAGAGTGGAGGAGAGACAGAAAGACTTCTGAGAGAGAGAGAGAGATTCTTGCAGTTACGACATGTTCACATTAACAAGTGCAAAACACTAATGCTTTTTTTCTCCAGTCGGTTTGCATCATTCAGCTTCTCCTGCTGCGCGCATACACACACACACACACACACACACACTAAAATAACATATCTAATATGTTCATAATTACATATCATAACTACATACATAATTAATATACCTGAATAAATCTCTATTATTCTATTTATATACAGTATATAAAACTTTCCTGGATGTTTTCAACTGTCCTTCAGGAACTGACCAAATCTCTTCCTTTCTCACTGGGAGTTAAAAGATTCACGCAAACTCGTCCCGCTGCTCGCCCTCGTCTCGTAATATCTGTCTACCGAGACGTGAAAATCCCCAGCTATCGTTTAAAATCGGTGAAAAACGAATCTTTTCATCTGCGCCGTCGCGTCTCTGCTGGATTGATTGAGGTGTCTACAGGAAGTACAGTCATTTGTGTCCACTGCCATCTGCTCCAGCATGAGCTTATCAACTCGGCAATGAAGTGCGACTTGGGGCTGAACTGCTGAGGACGATTTAATATAAGTGAAGGAAGGAAGAAAAGAGGGGGGAAAACAAAAAAACACCTTACACAAATGCTGCTGAACATAATCAAGTGAAAGTTAACACTATAAAGGTGTATAATGTGTCTGTTATGCTCAATACAAAAATGTGCCGTTCCTGTAAAATTAAGAAAGAGTTAAAAAAAGAAAATAAGATATTTAAACCTCTAACCTATTTGCACAATCCCTGCTATCCTGTGAACGCTTGTCAGAGGTAAAATGGTGAGAAGTGCAGTGTGCCACATGAGCACGGGTTTTGACACCATATTGGAACCTTCATCAGACTTGCAGTGGAGTGAATTTTACCTGAGAAAAAGCTCCAAGTGCTTCACCAAGGCCCTTAGATTCTTCTCAGGCATGTGCATCTTTCCCAGGATCTCAGGAAGCTTCACTGCGAGAGAGAAGGCAGAGATTTCAAGGTTATAAGTGACACTACCACCATCAGGTGCGTCTCAATCAGCTTCTACGTGAACAGTCGGTGCACTGATTAGAGAGACTACAGCTCCTAGTGCACTTTTTAGTCCATAAGCCAAGGAGCATTAATGTTTACTATCTTCTTTCTGGAAGATTTTCTGAAGCCACTCAGCTAAGAGGGGGTGGGGGGTGGGGGGGCAGTGTGAGAGGGAGTGTGAGAGAGAGTGTGAGAGGGAGTGAGAGAGAGAGTGTGAGAGGGAGTGTATGGGAGAGGGGGTGAGAGAGGGAGTGTGTGAGAGGGAGGGAGTGTGTGTGTGAGAGAGAGAGAGAGAGAGAGAGAGAGAGAGAGAGGGAGTGTGAGAGAGAGAAAGAGAGTGTGAGAGGGAGTGTGTGAGAGAGAGAGAGGGGGAGTGTGAGAGAGAGAGAAAGAGAGAGAGTGTGAGAGAGGGAGAGAGTGAGTGTGTGTGTGTGTGTGTGAGAGAGAAAGGGAGTGTGAGAGGGAAAGAGTGTGAGAAGGAGAGAGTGAGTGTGTGTGTGAGAGAGAGAGAGGGAGGGAGAGAGAGAGGGAGAGAGAGTGTGAGAGGGAGAGAGAGGGAGTGAGAAAGAGAGTGTGAGAGAGGGAGAGAGAGTGTGAGAGGGAGAGAGAGTGTGAGAGGGAGAGAGAGGGAGTGAGTGATAGAAAAAGTGTGATAGAAAGAGTGGGAGAGTGAGTGAGAGAGACAAATAAAGGGAAAAAAGTAGGACGAACTCTCAGCCGACGATTTCTACAAATCTTCACTTATTTCAAGTTCTATATATAACTTGTTTGAGTGAGGACATTTAAGTGTTTACAGACGTGCACTAGGCAGCTTACGATCCTACCTCAGGCCCCATGACTGAAACGTGTGTGGTTAAACTTGCACGTTTATATAACGGATAAAAATAACATATCTGACAGCAGCTGATGAGGAAACTAGAAAGTCCCCGGTGTGCGAGTGTGCAGTGATCCAGCGATCTTACCTGTGCCTTAACTCGTGCGCACTATATCCTGATAGGAGACCAGAGAGCTGATTGAGACGCAGCCGTAATTATCTAAGCTTAATTTTTTCGCTTTGAAAGAAGACGCTCACCTTGATCTAGTCTAGACTGTGAAATTCGAGCAGGATTCAGGAGTGTATAGAAACGCCGGATGCGTTAGCTTTAGCACTTTAGAACTTCTAATGCATGCTATATATCCCTAGTGTTCCACTTATGAAGGCTTGGACTCTTATCTTACTGATATGTCCGACACGAGGCGAGGCACATTAAGCAAAGTGCACGGAAGAGTCGGCGCTCGAGGTGATGGATGAGCTGATGCTAATTTTATAATACGTACAGGTATATTTTCTATACAGTGCAGATAACGCTGTCCAACCAGCCGGGAATAAAAAAGCGCTCTGTTATTACATTCGGATAACAGACGGCAGACTCTTTTACCCGAAACTGGCTATTTTGTATACGTATCGAATTCAGGTGAATCAAGTGAGGTGTGAAAGTGAATCAACGATAAGAGCGAGCCGACTAACAGGACTCACCGAACAGGCGGAGGAGATGCTGTGAGCCGTACAAGTAGGACGGAGGGGGAGGCTGATCGCTCAGGGGGTAGTTGTCGGGCATCAGACGCCAACTCAGCACCTGCATTGGGAAAAGGGCGGCGTTGAGTCTCTCAGATAACGAACAGACGGATACGGATCGAATACGGACTGAAAGAGCTCACAGGACAAATACGTGGCTGAACAATTTTATCCTGATCGCAAAGTCTGAAGCTGGCACGCAGCCTAAACACAGCACTGTTGTTTACTAAAGAAAAGAAAGAGTACTGGGAGAAGTGTTATATTCACACTGGTTCCTCACTGGAGCAAATAGTAAACGTTAAGATCACGTCACTGCTGATACGATGAAGTGAGGAGAGTTGTCTCGAACTCGGTCTTTAATAATCAGTGTTTCCTTTAAGATTCTTTACATTTGTTTTTTTTTGTTTTTTTTTTAACATTTACAGACATTGGAAAGTTTGGTGGTTTCTTGAGAACATGTCATTCTTATAAGGGAACATATTTGTATTCACATCACTTACAACTCACAAAACATAACCTTCATGCTTCAGAACTTAGCGTCCGTAAACTGGTCAATGCCACGAGAATGACCCCCTTTTTTTTTTAGCCGTTATTCGTCACGGCGGTCAAATCTTTCGGTCCGCAGCACTGCTGCTCGCTGGATGTTTATTTTTCTTCGCAAGCAAAAATGCTACACGAGGTTGTGTGTGAAAATCAGAGGAGATAGAAATACTTTAGCTGAGACATTTCTCCTCATTCTGATGGTTCATGTGAGCATTAGCTGGAGCTGCCGGTGCGTGTGTGTACGTATGATGTCATGCACTGAGCCGCTGCCACGTGATTGGCTGATTAGTTAAGTGAGTGAAATAGGATATAATGTTCCTAATAAAGTGCTCGGTAATTGTGCAGGCTTCAGCTTACAGTAAGTGTACAGAACAGTAAGACAGTGACTCAGCTTGTTTTATAGCAAGAGCAATGTTCACGGTGCCAGGACTGTATAAAACGTTTGTGGGAAGAAAAAACAAACCGGGTAACCATGACGTCACGTGACAGGGCTTGGGAGTTGTTTATGCTTTACGCAGCGTCAATCAATCAAACAGCCTCTTCCTGTTAAAGTGGGAGTTTAGAGACGAAGCAGCTCCTTCAGTGGAAGCTTGATGTCTGGACTGCAAGACTTTGTTGTATACAAACAGGTTTAATTGCCTGCATTTGGAAGGGTCGGTGTGGCAGATGTCCGGGTTCGGCGCGTCTTCCGTCGTGTTTTGTGACGGTCTCTGATTTCTCTCTACACTCGTTCATCTTGAGTGACTTTTAAGTGCAAAAGTTTACACCCCCTCCTCGCTTCCATGGTGTCTTAGCAGAGATCTACTGCCATCTAGTGGAAACAAAGACCGTATTTTCTTGGGATTCTTTAATATGAGGTGAGATGTTTGAAGGTGACTGCGAAATGAAATCATAGCATGAAGACATAGGCACATAATTCTATATATAGGCTCCTGCTGAAAAAACTACATACCATCAAAACTTCTGAAAGGTTCAAATCAACTGCAATATTAGTAATATTAATAATAATCATAATAAATAACAGAAACATTTTAAGTTATAAAGACAGAATGAGACCCTCAGTGCCTTAATTCTGGGCTCCTTTTACAGCTATCCAGAAAATATTTTTGCAATTAAAAAGCTGATAAAAATGAAACCTAGCCGTACCCTGTAACAACTCCACAATGCACATAGTAGCTGTTTTTTTTGTCCGTTTTTCTGCGGGTTCTGACTGCTTGTATTTCTGATACTGATCTGTACCCAGGATCCATTTTTGAGTTCCTTGGTAAAGGTTTACGGCATTACAAGCTTTTTATTTCCCCCAAACATCCTGCTCATCAACTGTAGACTGTACAAACAGTGTTGTGGTTTAAGGAACGTGTTTTTGCTTGTTTCATTTACAACATCTATGCATTCGGCCCCATCTTCAGACCACAACAAGCTTTTCTCCAATGTTATACCAACTGTGACAAAGTGAAGCAGTCATTGGAACGAGTCACTTTCACACACAGGATGGAGTACACACACACACTCACACACACACTCACACACATTTCTACGACCCACAAAGCCACAGGACGGCTTTATGGTTTGAAAACAGCAATTTATCTGCACAAACAGCCTCAGGTCTGGTGTTTAAACTGTATTCTGAAATAAATACAAAAATAAATTACAAACAAAAATAAATAAACAAATAAATATCATTCAAAAATTATAATAATAAATCAGTGTATGGCTGCATGGTGGCAATGTAGTAAAAATGACCACAAAAAATAATAAATAAATAAACAAACAATAAAATAAAATAAAATAATTCACGGGCCAAGAAGTAAGCATTATGGCGTTCACAAATACTAAAGTTGGAATACACAAAAAGCACACACACCAAAACAGGGGAGAAAAACAACCAAAAAACAAAAAAGTAAATAAACAAAGCAAGTCACAAAAAAACACAAACAAAAACAAAACAAACAAAAAAAAAAACACACTAAAAACACAAATAAGGCAAGACAAAACAAAACAAAAAAAAAAAAAACACACACACACACACACACAACAGAAACAACCCAAAATAGACACAAACCAAAACTTGAAAACAACATTAGTGCCACTAATAACACAATGTCACGCATTAAAAGAGAAAGTTCGGCTCAGCAGTTGTATTTAAATCTCACCTCGTTCAGTTCGTTGCTCCGGTGACTCTCGAGGCCTGAGAACACGCCACTGCCGTCTTTACTCGGTGTGAGGGGAAGTGGTGAGGACGAGCCGCTGTGGACTGGTGTTCCTGTTCAAATAAATACATAAACAGCTCACAAACTGAAAGCGTTTAGACGTTAAGTCACAAACTACGTGTACGACTGAGCGCCCGGGGAAACGTCAGGAGGTTAAATGTCAGAAAGTGAACAAAAATTGTGATTCGAGGAACAAAAAGGGAAACATCCAAATTTACACCAGATTTAAAAGCTCAGTGCCTCGAGTCTGTATTAAAAGACTTTTCCAGAGGTTTTGTGTGATTTTGCTACTTCTCCAGCAGCACAGATGAAGATGAAGGTTCACTCACGCTTCTCCAGGTTGAGGAAGAACTTGGGAAGTGGAGTCGGGACTTCAGTGAGCCTGCGTTTGGGTTGAGGTGAGGTGTTACTGCTGCCTCCTCCACCCCCCTCAACACTCTTCTCTCCACCCGAAGTGTTGCGCGTGGAGCGTCTGAGAGAGTGTGTGTTGTCTGTGTCGGGATTAGTGCAGCGGCGGCGCTTCGGTGTTGTTGCTGTGATCACGGGCGAGACCGACGTCTCGTTGTGAGTAGAGTAACCGTCCGTAGACTGAGGAGTGGACGGGTTCAGGCTGGGACTTGGGGAGCGCTCGCCGAGAGACCTGCGACAATGCCAGGAATCACAATTAATGCACAATTAATTAAGTTAATTAATTAACCTTTAGCAACATTTCTAGAATGCACTTCGGAAAAGGAATTTGAGTTACATTTACATTTCTGGCCTTTACCAGCTTTCAAGCTACGAAGCAGGTAAAAAAAGGTCTCTGTGCTTGTCTTCTGTTAGCAACAAGCTAGTCAGTTAACAGGGATGAGTTCTAGATTATTTCCTCTACCAACTACGTCACCTGGTAGAACATCCGGCAGCGTCTCCGAGTGGCTGGAAGAACTTGGACGAGCTGACCTTCTTGAACTGGGCCTGCTCGTTAGGGTACAGGAGGATCACGGGTAAGGTGAAGTCGAAGGTGATCCTCAAGCCGTCCACCATTTCCTTACAGAGCTCCTCGCTGTGGGTGAAAACGGAGTGATATTACTTTCTCCTCTTAACGTTCTTAAAGCAGTCACTGGAGCAGTACAAGTGGACAGCTGTGTGTAAAATAATCACAAAGTCCGGAAACATGGACAGTAAATGTGAACACTTTATAGGTTCTTAATACTGTGGCCGCCACAGTGTTTTTTAGTGACTTCGCTGGAGTGTGTTTGCTGTGCTGTGTTTTTAAGCAGCGTCGCTGTAATGTTTTGTAGTGTGTTCGCTGTAGTGTTTTTTTATAGCAGCGTCGCTGTAGTGTTTTTTTATAGCAGCGTCGCTGTAGTGTTTTTTTTTAGCAGCGTCGCTGTAGTGTTTTTTTTAGCAGCGTCGCTGTAGTGTTTTTTTTTAGCAGCGTCGCTGTAGTGTTTTTTTTAGCAGCGTCGCTGTAGTGTGTTTTTTTTAGCAGCGTCGCTGTATTGTTTTTTTTAGCAGCGTCGCTGTAGTGTGTTTTTTTTAGCAGCGTCGCTGTAGTGTGTTTTTTTAGCAGCGTCGCTGTAGTGTTTTTTTTAGCAGCGTCGCTGTAGTGTTTTTTTTAGCAGCGTCGCTGTAGTGTTTTTTTTAGCAGCGTCGCTGTAGTGTTTTTTTTAGCAGCGTCGCTGTAGTGTTTTTTTTAGCAGCGTCGCTGTAGTGTTTTTTTTAGCAGCGTCGCTGTAGTGTTTTTTTTAGCAGCGTCGCTGTAGTGTTTTTTTTAGCAGCGTCGCTGTAGTGTTTTTTTTAGCAGCGTCGCTGTAGTGTTTTTTTTAGCAGCGTCGCTGTAGTGTTTTTTTTAGCAGCGTCGCTGTAGGGTTTTTTTTTAGCAGCGTCGCTGTAGGGTTTTTTTTTAGCAGCGTCGCTGTAGGGTTTTTTTAGCAGCGTCGCTGTAGTGTTTTTTTTAGCAGCGTCGCTGTAGTGTTTTTTTTTAGCAGCGTCGCTGTAGTGTTTTTTTTTAGCAGCGTCGCTGTAGTGTTTTTTTTTAGCAGCGTCGCTGTAGTGTTTTTTTTTAGCAGCGTCGCTGTAGTGTTTTTTTTTAGCAGCGTCGCTGTAGTGTTTTTTTTTTAGCAGCGTCGCTGTAGTGTTTTTTTTTAGCAGCGTCGCTGTAGTGTTTTTTTTTAGCAGCGTCGCTGTAGTGTTTTTTTTTTAGCAGCGTCGCTGTAGTGTTTTTTTTTTAGCAGCGTCGCTGTAGTGTTTTTTTTTAGCAGCGTCGCTGTAGTGTTTTTTTTTTAGCAGCGTCGCTGTAGTGTTTTTTTAGCAGCGTCGCTGTAGTGTTTTTTTTAGCAGCGTCGCTGTAGTGTTTTTTTTAGCAGCGTCGCTGTAGTGTTTTTTTTAGCAGCGTCGCTGTAGTGTTTTTTTTTAGCAGCATCGCTGTAGTGTTTTTTTTTAGCAGCATCGCTGTAGTGTTTTTTTTTAGCAGCATCGCTGTAGTGTTTTTTTTTTAGCAGCATCGCTGTAGTGTTTTTTTTTTAGCAGCATCGCTGTAGTGTTTTTTTTAGCAGCATCGCTGTAGTGTTTTTTTTACAATCTCCTAAAACACGTTTATGTATAATAATGATCAGTGGACCCACACACAGCACATTCTCTGTCCTGTGCTCAGAACCCCATTTGTCTGTGGGCTTTATTTCCACACCGTACTAGTTTTACTTACTTCTTCTCAGGCGGTACGTAGTGTGGGCTCATGCTGGACTGCGTGGAGCTCTGAGGAAGCCGAAAGCGCTCGTTGGCAGAAAAAGCAGCGTTTATAGTGAAGTGTTTCACGTAGGACTCGAGGATGTTTACTATGTTCATCTGGCATGGCAGCTTCACCAGCTACAGACAAACACGAGAAGATTCACATGTACAAGAGACACATGAGCAGAGCTGCCTTGCCTGGGTTTCAATCTCTTTAACAGATCCATGTTGCCTTCCTCCTCACTCTACAAAATTATAATACAGTATCAGAATACGATTGAGGCCAACAAGGTCACGCGAGTCCTGGACTCAAATGCTTTTTTTCACTATGGAACAATAAACACAATGCTGTTCTGACTGGAAGAAAACACACCTCAGGGGTGGTTACAGTATTAAATAAAGACCTAACATGTCTACATATGCGGTCGTTGACCTTTTTCCTCTTGTTGACGTAATAGCAGTCATCCTCCAGCTTCTTCTTCAGCACATCAGGGATGTCGATGTTGATTGTGATGCTCTTCTCCTCATTCTCCCGTTTTGGGTGCACCTCCTGCTCTTCTTTCTATGAGAGGGAAAAGAAAAAAAACATTTCATCAAACGAGCAACGAATGTGAAAAAGAAAAATATTTTAATAACCGTACTGAAAGTTGCTTTAGCTCTTGGACTTCTTCCATTATTATCATTCACTGGATCAGCGTTACTGAATAAGAAAATCTGAGAAAGATCTCACACAGCAGGCGTTTTTATGGTAAAGCATTCTGTAAGTTGATTTCTGTAAGTAGATTTATTTTATTTTAGTGTTTAACTTATTTACCATTCAGATAAGCTTCTGTGTAGCTCTAGAGTTTGTTGCATTGGCTTTGAGATAGTTTTTTTTAATAGCCCCCTAGGATTTGATTTAATAAATAAATAAATAAAATAAAATAAAATATGTTTATTTTATTTATTTAATAAATAAATAAAGATAGAGATATAGATAGATAGATAAATAAATAAATAAAATCAAATTAAAATAATAAAATTAAAGCTGCTGCACAATCAAGTGCTTTGGCCACAACAATCACCAAAAAATAAAAAATTAATTAATAAATAAATATTTGGAGGACCAGCTAATTGTTTCATTGACCTTTAGGTAAGGTGCCTTCTAGCAGTTAACAAAGAAAACATAGCAACAGCATTGTACACACACAATAATTAAATAACACACACGTACCATTTCATCAAAATCCTCAGATGACTCGCTCTCACTTTTTAAAGTCTCTGGGTCTGAATTGTCCTCGTCACCGTCTTCAGATGATGAAATCAAAGCTGTTCCGGAGATTCAGAGAAATATGGCAAAGTTCAGGTAAAAAAGGAATTGGATAAACTACGAAGAATTACCAGAGACAGAGGGATTTCTCTGGAACTGCTAATCCCGGTGATACATGGATATCTTTTTAGGTGAATATGACCTGAATGATGCAAATCCTAAACAAGCCACTAATGTCTGAGGCTTTGTGTGAAAATAGTGGAAAAAAGACTTCTAAACTTTTAGAAAACAGGTGTGAAAACTTACGATCATCGCTCTCCTCCTTTTCTTCTTCAGGTAAGCTTTTTAACACGGAGTTAACACCTGGCAAACGACAACGTCTCTTCCTCCATCCTTTTCTCCTCCTGTAAAAAAAAAAAACAAAACAAACAAGGCATTTGGTTTGTAGTTTGACGTCAATAATCTGATGACGTTTTACGCTTGTTCTGCTTTGAATTAAGTGTAAATGCAAATATCTAAGAAAACACAAACACTACGATTAAATTCATTACATTCATTTTTGGCACGTGAACATATTTGTGTTCAGTGGAAACAACCTGCCTGTGTGTCTGAGAGGCGTTTGTTTTAAACTACTTAGCAATCTATATAAAAACACCAGCATTAATCCAAACGCACATTCGAGCCAAAGCTTTCCGAGCCAGTTTACGCTGCAACTTGCGGTTGTCCTCGGAATCTCGGAGCACATGATCCTCGGCAGCCCAGCGATCCCAGCTGTGGAATAAACACAACATTACAACGGTTAGTAACATTGTGGAGAAGGGAAGCGGATCTAATCCCAGTGTGTCAGAACAGGAGAAACTGTAGCGTTACTGAACTCCGGATCATAGAGCTATAGAGTTATATGGTATGCGGTAGCCTAGTGGTTAAGGCGAGATGTGGTAGATCTTTCACTTTTATGGAAGTCTACAAAGAATTCAATATTAAATAAAAATATATTTGTGTTAAAAAAAAACAGAATATTATCTTGCTTTTGGAAAAATAAGGTGAAAGAGTGAGTATTGATGAAAACACCCCTGCATTACAAACCCCCTCCTTTTTTTCCCTCTCTTTCCCCCCCTCCAGGCAGTCCCTTTTGCCCTGGCTCTGGCCGAGTGGTTAAGGCGTTGGACTACTGATCAGAAGGTCATGAGTTCGAATCCCAGGCCCCTGAGTTAAGGCCATTGACCCTCAATTGATCTCATGTATGAATTTAATTAAATTGTAAGTCACTCTGGATATAAAGGTGTCTGCTAAACGACAGAAATGTAATGTAAATGTAAAATGTAGTTAACTAGCTCACTCGTATAGCTCCAGGTTTTGCCTAGCAACCGAGCCAAAGCTATTTGACTTCATGCTATGTAACTTAGCCTCGATTAGCACCAGTGTGTTTTGAAGCCGGCCTGATTGCTAACATGCTAACGGCTAACACAGCCGCTATGCAGCGTTTGTGTTTCTTACCTTCGGTTCCAGCCGTTGAAGTGAATCAGATATTTAGGGATCCGCTTTCCTTTTTCATCCTTTTCCACTATGATATCCACCACCTACAAAACACGGGCAGTTTGTGTATTAGGGTTGCGATAGAATCCCAGACGGCTGCTGCCTGCTATACAAAACACAGCGCTTTCGAGTGACGTCATCGAGCTGCCTCGGCTAAACGGCTCCTGATGCTTCCTTCACGAGCTCCGTGCATTTACTGTTTACTAATTACAAACGCAACGAAGTCGGTGACGGATTGTTTTGCAATTAAGCGTACAGCTAACTTTGAGCTAGCTATCGATATTGTTGAGTATATTCCTAACATATCCTTATAGTGTAAAACGTGCCAATATCTATTTAGAATGGAAAAGAATCAGAAAACATTGGTCACTATAAATAATATAAATATTCATTCTTCCCAAATCATAAAACTTGTATCTCTGTATGTCTGTTGAACGCTAAACAACATATTTATTATGTAGTGCACTGTAACGAACCAGTGAGGTTGTTTTTAAGTCGTGTGTAAACACATATCGAGCGTATTATTGATGTGCAGCGTTCAATTGACGCACCAAGAGACTATTAGAATCGTTTTAAAGCACAAATTAGGACAAATATACATAAATAAACACAGAGATCTGTGCTAACTGATCGTCATGAGTATAATGTCATTTATTAAAGCAGAATAAATAAATAAAAAGTATATGTTTATATGGTTTTAACTCTATCGAGTCATTGTATGCGTTTGTTTGTTTGTTTGTTTATTTATCTTCCCATCCTTGTGTGCGCGTGCGCTGCTGAACAGAAGTGCACTAATGTCTCGCGCGCACACACGGAAAAGGCCTCGCGGTAGTTTAGATAAGGAACCGAATGCAGGCTAGCAGAGTTATTCGGCTCAATTACACCCCAAACAAACACGCAAACAAACCAAACCAAACCAAACCAAAGCAAAGAGTCGCGTTGCTCAAGAAAGAGAATAACTTCATGAGAACGTCGCAACTTTACTAACTCCCTGCATCCCGCATGTCGGAGTAAACACGCTACCGGACGCAGAAACCGCATTCAAAACAATCAAACTCGTGAAATCAAGTAACACGCACTTGCTACCGCAACACACCAACCAGGAAGCAGGTATCACAGGACCCATGCTAACTAAAACAGTGCACACGTGCACATTTCCGCCATAAAGTTACCTTTGCATCATACAGCACTTTGGCCTTAGACGGATCCGGTTCGAAGCAGAGAACTTTTTCTCCTTTATGGAATTTAAATTTCATTCCCCGAGAGTTCATTTGTTCGTCATGGCGATCAGGAGAGGAGGAATCCAGACCCCCGCTCCTTAACCCATTCCCTGCCGTTCTGTTCGCCAAAAGGAAAATCTACAGAGAGCGCGCGCTATGCTACCGTGTCTAAACGCGGGAACAGAACGAAGGTGGTCCATCCGGGGATCCGTAGAAAGACGTGACGTCAAAAGATTAGGAAGTTGCTGGAATGTAAACAAGACTAACGATAACTGTTATTTATTTATTTATTTATTTATTTATTTATGACGATTATTTTATGTGTTCCTATTTATGACGACATCCAACAATGTCGTTGATTTTGGTTGGAAAAGTTTGTTTTGTAAAAAAAAAAAAAACTTTTCCACATTTTTTAAATAAAATATACTACACTATAGTTCACAAGTATACAAGTATTTATTTACATCGTTCAGTGGAATAAAATTATTTCAGAGTTATAGATACTTTAGCACAATATGAGCTACTTTATGTATAATGGTGTTTAATAATTCTAATGTAAATAGTAAAATGTTTTTACTTTAATCATTTAAAAATAAATACAATTTGGCATTTTTATTATTCCTTTTACATTTGTACATATTCTATAGTAATTCACTCTGTTTAAAAATGTTAAATGTGAATTATATTAAAACAACAACAATGTATATATATAAATATAAACATTTTTAAGTGTGCCAATAATTATATACAGATAGATAGATAGATAGATAGATAGATAGAGCAAAGACAATATTATTTTATTTTTATGCTTATGGTTATTTATTAGAGTTTTTGCTTTTTATTGTTATGCTTGTGACTGAAGGTGTGTATAAAATGTTTAGAATATTTTGAGACGTATAAATTCCTGAGATTCTGCGTTTCATCCACAAGAGGTCGCTCTATACCTTCATTCCTTTTTATCCACGCGTATCTTAGTGCAACAACGACCTTTATTCCCTCAAATGAACCTAAATATTGTTTAATTCACACCGCTGAATTTCGATACCCAATTGTTTGTTTGTGTGTGTGTGTGTGTGTGTGTGTGTGCATGTGAGTTGCATGTTTTCCCCTCTGCTTCAGGGGTTTCCTCCAGGTACTTTGCTTTCCTCCCCCAGTCTAAAGACAGTGCTGTAGGCTGAGTGGTATCTCTTCATTGTCCTTAATGCATGAATTGGTATGAGTGTGTGAGCGACTGTGGTCTTTGATGTGCCCCGATTCTCCTGGGATAGGCTCCAGGTTCCACAAGATCCTGTGTAGGATAAGTGGTACAGAAAATAGATATATGATACATATGAAACAAACACTGAACCATTTGTTAACCCACTAACAAAACCATCAGACAGCACAAATGAATACAAAACAAGCATGAATGAATGCACTGGTAGAAAGTTTCCACCTTCAGAATCTTCTTTGGATGTTTTTATTCTTTTTTCCAGACCCTTATGTGTTACCTCTGCAAACTCTGAAACGACATATGAAACACACCTTAGCACATTTATCAATATGAACATAAGTGAATATTCCTCTACGAAGAATTGATTCATGTTTTGGATTTTATTAGGCGTCATCTTATCAAACAAACATAAAGCTGAAGGAAAAAGAATTGCATCTTGAATGATCATATTCTCATTTATCAACATGATGTTTTGGTATAGATTCTGGATTTTTATTCTCAGAATCTTCATGTAAAAATCCTTGTATTCACATTTTTACAGCTTCTCTTCCAATGTGACCCAAATTGTGCAACTGTCACTTCTTACTTATAATAAATACAGTAAAAAAAAAAAAAAGATATTCTATGATTTGCGTAGTTTGTAAATCTGGTTAGAGTAAAAAGGACCTTTCTATTATTTTTTATTGATTATTTAAAGTTCCAGCATGTGGTCAGAGTTTAGATTTTGGTCTCATGTCCTCAGATTAGCTTCCAAACAAAGTCGTAATGGTGTTTGGCTTCTAGGGCTTCAGTTTGTTTCTGCCAATGAATGAATGCTTTTGAAGATCCTGTGTGTGTTTCTGTGTGCGTGCTTACGTGCATTCATGTACGCATATGTGAGTGTGCAGGGGTCTGTGTGTGTGTGTGTTGTACATGTGTGTGGTACATGTGTGTATGCGTGCATGCATATGTTTACAGTATGTGCTGCCTGTGTGTGTGTGTGTGTGTGTGTTTAACTTCGTGATGTAGGAATGCACAAAATAAAAAAGTAAGTACAGTTTCTGAATATACATTTCTATATCAATTCAACTAATTGCCAAAGAACACGTCATGAGTTTATTCTTATGTAAACTTTATATAGAGTGTGACAGTTTTGAGCTTGTGTGGACACACACACAAACACACACACACACACACACACACACACACACACACACACACACACACACACACACACATATACTGTATAGTATAAGCATTAATAAGCACATCTTGAAAGCTTCATCCCTTACACACCCTTTACATCCAAAATTCAAAATAAAAAAAAGAAAAGAAAAAAGAAAACGTGTTTCTGATTAAATATGTTCAGTCGGCTTAAAGCTGCGCATTCCTTTCTAAATATAGAGGCTTTTGGCATAGCTTCAACTCTGTGTGAGTTTACACACACACAGACAGATAGCTCTTTGGGAAAGTGGGAAAGTGGGAAAGAAAGAAAGAAAGAAAGAAAGAAAGAAAGAAAGAAAGAAAGAGACGATTTAATATTGTTCTTGTTATCACCTCAGATTATTAATACAGGTCTACTGAGTGCACTTGTATTTTGCGTCCCTCATGGTTTTTAAACGCAAAAAAATAAAAACAAAGCTATGGGTTTTAATTGATGTACAAATAAATTGAATTGCAGGACATTCAACATGATACGTGATTGCATCTGATAACAAGATTTCAGGCGATGTGAGGTTTAAACAGAAAACTTTAGAAAAGAAAACTTGCAATGATGTCTCGGTCTGTGAGGAACCCTAGAGCTGCTCTGAGGATAGAAAAAGATGTTAAATGCAGTTATAAAGAGCTATAAAGGAAGGAGAAACAAGGTATTAGAGAATCTGTACTTAAGTGTGTATCACATGCAAAGAGAGGGGTACAAACCACCTGATAAGATTTCAGTTTATCCCAATTTCTATTTACTGGGATAAAGAACTGCAAGATCTGCAAAAAACCTCACACTAGATATTGTATTAATATTGTCTTTGTCCTTTAGAGCTAATCATAAACCTGGCTCTGGCCTGTCCAGTAGCTCTGTCTGGTTGGAAATTCCTCCAGGATCACGTATCTATCTATCTATCTATCTATCTATCTATCTATCTATCTATCTATCTATCTGTCTATCTGTCTGTCTGTCTGTCTGTCTGTCTGTCTGTCTATCTATCTATCTATCTATCTATCTATCTATCTATCTATCTATCTATCTATCTATCTATCTATCTATCTATAATTAATGGAACACTTAAAAATGTATATATAGTGATATACTGTATTTGTCCCCTTACAGTTAGTATCTTATGGACAGACTTGAAGCAGAATCTCTAGCTGTAACAAGTTCAGAGAGCTGTAATAAGTTGTAGAGTGATAAACCTCATGACTAATTCTGAGCTGGAATTTTTTGGGAATTCAAAAACCGTTTTTCCAGGTTTGAATGTTTCAATACAGTCTGCATCCAATCAGTCCATGTAGAACTTCTTCTTTAAAGTCTTACTGCGCAACATCTTTTACTAGTTATGAGTTGATTTGGAAGTATATTCGACTCAACGTGTCGCTGAAAGCTTCATCCGTGGCCAAGTCTGGACCTCCTGGGGATAAGCAAGAAGAGTTTGGGTTAAAACTATACTGTTAGCAGAATTCATATCACTGATCCACCTTCATAATTGATCTGCTTCATTCTTCTATGCAGTCCACTTTAATTACCCAGCATGCTAATCATATTCACGAGCAGAACATTAGATTTGGCCTCAGCTGAATACAAGAGATGATGCCAGTTGTAGTTCTAATGATGCGAATGAAATTCAGTGCCGCATTTTCTCCCAGGACTTCTTTCACTAAGGACTTCTTTCTTGCAACACGACCAAATAGCTTGATGTTATGAAAGCGCTGTTTAACGGGCCATTTTGAAACTTGACATGTGGGAGGACGATGTGCTCGTCGGTCCAAATCACTTTCCTACAGCCCTAATCCTTCTTAATGATATTCTAACTGATTATGTGTTTTTAAATCCATGTGCAGGACAACAACCATTTTTGGTAAAAGTTCTTGGTTCTTTTTTCCCTGCTGATGGATGACAAAGGGACTTACTTTCCATGCGCGTAACCTCAAATTTATACACTTAATGTGACACTTATTAGTTAATGGCAGCACCAGCTCTTAGGGCTTAAAAATGAACAGCGCTCTCAAGTGGTGCAACAGAAAATTGTTTGCTTATAAGTATTGGCACCCTTTACAAGAGCATGCTAGGGTATGAGTGATATTTTGGGCTCAAACAGTAAGTTTTTTTGTAAGCAGTGCAATTTTTAAAAAATTATTACACAGAATTTTTGTGGTTCAAGGTAAGAATTTTTCTCTTGAACAAGCACTTCAGAGAGCAGAAGTACTCTTCTTCTACTTTCTGCTTTTCCCGTTAGGGGTCATCACAGAGAATCATCTGTTTCCACCTAACTCTATCCTCGGCATCCTCTACTCTCTCACCAATTAACTTCATTTCCGCTTTTAACACATTCATGTATCTCCTCTTTGTCCTTCCTCTTGACCTCTTAACTGGCAGCTCAATCTCCAGCATCCTTCTATCAATATAACCATCTCCCTCCTCTGTACATGTCCAAACCATCTCTGTCTATCCTCTCTGACCTTGTCCCCAAAACAGCCAACCTGAGCTGTCCTTCTAATGTGCTTGTTACTAATCCTGTCCATCCTCGTCACTCCTACAGAGAACCTCAACATCCTCATCTCTGCTACCTTTATCTCTGCCTCATCTTTTCCTCACTGCTACAGTCTCTAACCCATACAGCTGAGCTGCTCTCACTACTATCATCTACACCTTTCCTTTGATTCTTGCTGACACTCTTCTGTCACACAACACTCCTGTATAAACTATATATAGAAAAACTACAAATTCTAAAAGTCTAATTTCATATGAGCTTCATATTAACCAACACTGTGGTGTTAAAATATAAGAATTCCTTTGAAGGGTTTCTTGAATTTTGATGTTCAGGTCTGCATGGCTAAATCTATCCCTGAGGGAAATATTTCTTATATTTTCATCATTTAAAAAAGTGGTTACATAAAAGAGAAAGAGAATGATTTCTTCTGTTGTTTAAGCTGCTTTTTTTCCCCTCTTTAATATTTTAGTCTTGGCCAATTCTCACCCACTTTCATATGACATCTACCAAACCGAGAGGATCAAAGCTATGGTGTATTTGCTTCTGCTCATGTTGCATCAAAGGCAGCGCAACACCCTCAGAAAAAAGTGTTTTCTTCGTCCTTCTGCATGCGTGAGCGTGATTGACAGGATGCCTCCCATCTCTTCCAGACAACCCATTGAATTTTGCTTTGCGTTAAGTTCCAGCTGTGTCTGGCATCATCATCAGGTGACAAACTCCAGAGTATAGAATGAACTCTTTATCGGAAAAAGACACATTTTTTTCAAAGAATGGCAATAATTTAAATAATAAAAAAACATTTCAGTCACACCACTGTTTCTACTCAACCGGTATTAAACCTGGGAATATTGGAATATTAATTATATAACTCATATTGTTTCGTCCAAGAACACAAGAACGTAGTAACCATTTGTTTTGCTTGGAATATCCCATACGATGCTTTATGATATTTACTTTTTTATTAGACAACCATCTTTATGCAATGATGCAAGAATCTCTCTCTCTCTCTCTTTCTCTCTCTCTCAACAGCCTGTGAGTCAAGCTTTGTGATTTATTGCCGTGGTTGTAAATAGTTCCTCATGGTGTTCCTCACTTCAGGGGTGGAAAGTTATAAAACATTTACGATGCAATAATTGTCCAACCCAATATCATGGGTTTTTGGCAAACTCCACTTATCTCCTTACAATGTTTTGAAAACATTGTACCATATTTCATATTTTAGATCAAAATCACAATTTTATTTATATCTAATGTCCCAACACACATCCTTGTCATGCAGTGTGCTATTGAAACAATGTGTTTCTTGGTTGTTTGTGTCAGTGTGTTGTGTGTTGTGTGGGCTCAAGTGTGCAGTGATGTCATTCTCCGTTGAATTCTGTTCAACTGATTTCACCACTGGCTGCCTTGTCCATGTCCCACCCAGTGTGTGTGTGTGTGTGTGTGTGTGTGTGTGTGTGTGTGTGTGTGTGTGTGTGGAGAGAGCAAAAGAGGAAGGGGCCTCTTTCCCTCAATCTAAATTACTTCTTTCTTCTATTATTTTCCGTTCTGAGCTTACACTGAAGCTACACGCACAGTAACGTGTTGTCGTACTGGATGTAAATCCACCCTCAGTCCTGTATTTAGTACTCAGTACACCTTTTTTTATACTGCGCTTAAACCCCAGGTGCTTTTAACACCAGGTAGAGGAACGTTTCAATTTAGAAGCAGTATAGAAGCACCATGCTTCAAATTAGACTTTTATGTTGATAAACCTGCACTGTAGTGCCAATTATTTACAGTGTGAACGATGCAGTGTTAAAATGTTACAGCTAGATGCTTACAATCAGACAATCAGTCAGAAATTGAAGCTCATATCATATGCTTTACACTGTCCATGGTTATAAGGAATTAAAAAATATATATTCATAAAATTTCAGTTTTTTTTTTGTCTTTGACTTCTTGTATTTATGCATCTCATGAGGCTTAAAACAGCAAACATGATATGTTTTAATGATGATATTTAAAGCAATCACATGGTTTTGACACTGCAAATAGTCTTACTGCAAAAACAGTGTGAAATGTCAGATTATAAATAGCAAGGATTAATTGTTAACCCAGGTTATGTATGAGCAGTGTGAAACATCAAACAAGTTCACCCAGGATTCTGTAAATGTCTAGATTCATATTCAGTATAGTATTAAACATACAAGGAATACAAGTTCAATTCTATTAACTGTAGTAAATGATGTAGTATGAATTATGTTAATAAACATATACAATATATATGATAAAATATAAGATAACATTTGTGCCTGTTTTTTTTGGTGTTAATTGTTTCTGTAATTTAACACACCACACTGGTGATTATTGGCTTTTATGAATGTAGATACTCAGGTCTTTAAGAATTTGTATTTATTAATAAGAATTTCTGATTTATTTAGCTTTTTATAGGACAAAATATTCATAAAAAAGTTAAAATAAAACAAAATAATCCATTTGTTTATTCTGATTGAAATGTGTGATGAGTTTAATGAAATTATAGATAATGTGTCAAAATTTTACTCAGTTAAAGTGAGACTAAAATTTACAGTTAAATTGAGAGTAAAGGTTGCTATTCATTTTAAATCTATTGACTAAACAGTACACACTTTAACTCGTGAATTTAGTTTTTTTTTTTTCATGTTTTGATGTGAAAACTAATTTTTTTTAACTTATCTAAACCTTATCATATCTAAATCAGCAGCTGTGCAGGTTTGCCCTGAAATTTTTATTTTATCATTTAATCGCTGTAAGTTTGCTGCTCATATGTATGTGCTATGTAGTTTGCTAACAAACTAACCAGAAGCAAAATATTTGCATTTACAGTTAGTTTGAATTAGACTAGCGGTCCATTAGCTCCCACAACCGATGCTGGTCTTGCATGCCATTAGCAAAAAAAAAAAAAAAAAAAAAAAAAAAAAGGCTAACTTACTAAAACACACAGTTAAATATGACATAACTTACCTCAACATGCTTTTTCAAATTAAATGAAGTTCCTGGCTTCTAGGGAGGCAGAGGAGACGTTTTCCGTTCTTTTGTTATACAAGTATTTGCTTACTCCAGCATATTGAAACATTTTACTGAGGTAAATGTTTATATTCTCTTGGTAATTTAATTTGTCATGCTCTTTTGCATCTTTTATAAACCCCAAGACTGCAGTGTATATCTGGAGAGGAGGCGTTGAAGACGTCTTTATATTTATTTCTCAGTGAAAAACTGCATATCTGTATATTTGGATTTAGAAAATAATACATATAGGCAACAAAATAAACCATTATTTAAAGATATCAACCTTCTCTTCTCTTCTTCTTCTTCTTCTTCAGAATTTACTCACTCGATTTTCTAACTTTCTTATGTTCACAGGCTAATCAACTAACTAGCTTGCTAGCTAGCGATGCTGACAGAAAACTAGCACACAGCTCCATAAGTCATGCGGCTTGACTAGATAAGCTGGAGTTTTCAGTCCGGTAGAAAAGAAGAGGAAATAATGTATACACCAGTTTATACAGATGGCAGCATTAAGCATTATTACCCAGATAATGCATTTATTTAATCGGTAAAAATGTCTGATAAGTTGGATACTTCATGCACTTGATGGCTGAAGCTAAGGCAAGCTAAGCTAAGTTGCCAGTGGGTGAGAAAATATTTTCAAGATGGCAGAAGACACTACGGTCTTATAAATCTTATAAATCACTCTTAAATTAGTCCATGATGTGTGATTTACATTTTTTAAAAACAATTTCATCAGCACATTAAATGCATTTGATATTTACTAAGAAACTGCCTCTGCTTAGTGAAAAACGTTTACTAACATATTCCGCTCCAGAGATACTCACCTTCTAAAGTTCATACGCTAGACGCTAGAGTACGTTATGCACAGTGCAAAGTGTGTAGTATATCAATTTGGACACACATAATATCTTTGAACTTGACAACCAAAAGTGACCCCTGGCAAAAATGAGAACGTGAACATGTTCACAAACTGTTTAAATACTGTTTACAGAGGGGCTGTTTGAATATTTTGCTAGCTTTCTGAAACACTGTAAACTTATACTACATGTTACAAGCAGGCACTGGGTCTACAATTGGTGGCCAAAATGCAAATTAACAAGTCAGTTAGCTAGACAATATTAGATGGTTAGATAGTCATTTTAGTTTGCTTTTTTTTTACTTTACTTTTTCAGGTGGTAAATACTGGAAACGTGTAAATGTCCAAGCTCTAGTACTGTATAATCCACACATATAGCTTAGACTTCTTCTGGACTTGACTCATAAACTGTCACTTTTGCACATCGCACTTTGTGTCTTTTTAATTCATAAATCTGCACATAATTACACATATGCACTTTATTCCTAACAGTCATCCTATATTCATATTTCATCTGTAAATGTTTCTTTTTTAAAACTTTTTGTCTATTTATTTTCCCACTGTACAGCTAATGCCATTTTATATAATTTTCAGTAGTATACTACTTTACAGCTTTCAGTTCTATTTCCAATTTATTTTTATTTTATTTAGTTTATTATTTTAATTCTTTTCTTTTATTGTATTCTCTTTTTAATATTTTTTAAATCTGATCTATTCTATTCGATTATTTTAAAAAAGCAGACATTAACAAGCAATTGAATAATTGTTTATGTGACTGATAAAATTTTAATTCGAATTTTCTTTAGAAGATATAATCCAAATTGTACTAGTTTTGCTTTCCAAGACCTTGATTCCAAACCAATCTTTTTACTCATTCGTAAATGTTCCCTTGTGTATTGTAGTATTCTGTTGAAAAACAGTATCCTTAGCTGACATTTTGTCTTTTTTTAAAGATTTTTTAGGAAAGGTTTCAATAAAGAAAACCATTTGTTCCAGAAATGTACAACTGAGGTAGCGCTGGTGGCATAAATGATATCAGATGCTCCAGTTCTCCAGTAATTATATGATGTATTCAACCTGATCACATGAAAACACACCAAGAAAATGGAAGGAGACAGGGCAAGAAGTCTGGATTGTGTTTAATTTCTTGTGAAAAGGTATCTAATATCATGACCAGCTGAAACGGCTGCGTTTTATAATTATAAACATTAACTGACGTAATCGGTACAAAACTGTCCATTTTGGCAGAATGCTGAAGCAATACTAGACCTAATAACTATGTAATAATAAGATTAGATTAGATTGGATTACACTTTATTGTCATTGTGCAAAGTACTACTACCATGAAATGCAATTTAGCATCTAACCAGATACAAAAGTATTAATGTTATTATTTAGCATCAAAATCAATATTCCAGCTGGACAATGAGACAAAGCACAGGGTCCAAATTACACAGGAATGTCTTTTTTTTTTTTTTATAAGAAAAAGAAGGTTTTTGTTTTGGAAAGGTCGAGTCAAAGCCCAGACTTAAATCCAATTGAAATTCTGTGGCATGACGTGTGATTGCTCTCTTCCAACATTCTACAACTAATTTTGAAAAGTTGGAGAAAATTTGCATTGAGGATTAGGAGAAAAAAATACTAAAATAAAAATGTGCAAAGCTCACAGAGAAAACATCCGAGACAGGTCATATTTGTAACTGCTGCAAAAGGGCAGTTCATGCTGAGGGGGTGAATACTTTTTTTGTTTTTTTCTTGTTTGTATGTGTGTGGATGTGTGTGTGTGTGTCCATGCACTCCAGTTTCCTTCGTCCCCATATGCTATAGGCTGATTAGCATCTGTAATTCATCCATTGTGTGTGAGTCCGTGTGCGACTATGCCCTAGCACCCTGTCCTGGTGTCCCCTATCTCCTGGGATAGACTACAGGCTCCCTGCATCCCTGTATACAATAATACATATAAAGTGTTACAGGGAACCTGGAGTCTATCTCAGTAAACCTAGAGAGAAACCTAGATTTATACATAAAAGAGATCAAGTCCCAAAACCATCCCAGAGGCTTGCGCAACATCCTTCATGCAACTTCATCATCTCCATGTCGATTTCTGGATACAACATACAAGTTGCTTTGGTTAGAAGGATTTAAGGATTTGCATCTGAAGACAAGAAAAATATTGGCTTGTTCTGTCAGAACTCGCCTAATCAAATAATAAAGCTAATAAAGTATTGTACAGATGGGTAAGTCAGTGAAGGAGACCATGATCTTCCTGTCTTTTGTCCATATGTTTATTACCTCAATCTGAGTTTACAAAGAAATGCCAGTCAGCCGTCAGCATGTTGCCTGTATTGCCTGAATGTCCTGTCTCATAAACCCTTTATCTCACTCTGCCTCTTTCCTCTCTCTGTTTTTAGACTGCTTGAATCTGACTGGACTCTTATCACTATCAGGCAATGTCTGTTTAGAAGCTTTTTTATCAGAACACTCCCTCCCCCGGTGGCCTTTGCTTCAGGCGTCCTTTTTGTTTCCACTACCCCTGTATACACAATTACAAACACACTGTGTCCGACACACGTTATGACACATCTCTCTTTATACTTAGCCCGTGGAAATCACAAAACCATAGAAGTGATGATGTCTTACTTGGGTAACATGTAATGGCTCATATATAACTTGGATTATTGCAATACAAATTAATCTCTCCCTCTCTCTCTCTCTCCCTCTCTCTCTCTCTCTCTCTCTCTCTCTCTCTCTCTCTCACACACACACACACTCTCTCTCTCTCTCTTTCTCTCTCTCTCACACACACACACACACATGCTTGTATTACTATTTTATTGCTGTTTCGCCTGACTTGTGTTGTATAGTGCTGTACACTACTGGAAAAAAATCTGAAGGTGCATCCAATATCACGTACTTGTGCGCTATTGTGTAGTATACATAATGTGAGTAGTGTGTTCCAAAAAATTCCACAAGAAGAAGCACGCTTCAAGTACCCAGCTGATGCACTTATTCTACCGCAATGCTCGCAGCTTTGCTTATCTAGTGGAATATCGCTAATTCCACTGGAATTCATACACTAGACGCTAGAGTAAATAGTGTAAGTGCATAGTGTGTAATACATCCACTGTGATGCAACTTGAGTGTCTTTGATTAATTAGCAGTTTGATTTCTTTTATTCTACACTTTTATTTTACTCTAACCACTGAGGCAACTTGATATAACCTTACTGCCTGGTACCAAGCCGTACATTTCAGTGTTCCGGTGTTGAAAGTGGTTGCCTCGAAGATACATCTTTACCTAATTTCCATTAAACGGTGTAGAGCACAGACAATGTAACATTCTTATAAAAAAAGTAGTCAATCTAGAACCCTGATGGGTTCCTCGTCCTTACAGATACCTCAAGTAGAACCTGTTAGGGGTGATGAAAAGTATCCAAATGAAAGAGAGTAGATAGCAAAGTTTTCTGCTATGTATCAACTTATGTGTGATTATGTTGTCAGTCCTCTAAAACACAATTAGAAGTGTGTACTGTATACACATTTTTTCCAGAACTGTTTTTTGCCCGTATTCAAAAAGAATAAAATCTGCATTCATGAAATTCTATGTTCATTCCAATCCCAATTTGGAAAGATACTATGGAAGTTTTTACATTGTTAATAACTGTTGGGTTTCTGTTACATTAAGTGTTCCTCAAAAGAGACAAAGTGAAGAGCCCTTTATGGTAAACTGAACATAAACTGTAAACTGTTGTTTATGCCTCAGAGAAGAAAAATGGACCTTTCCAGTACTTGTTTTTATGACAGTTTATCCACAAGGAAATAGCTGGCTCTTTGATGTTGATGCAGTGGGTAGTGGTTCTGCTTCACAGCTCCATCATACAGAGGTACTGTACTGTCTACACGGGTTTTACAGATTCACCACTGTAACGTTGCTGTCAGATTTGTGGATTTGTTATTGTAAAATGTGTAAATGAGTGAGTAAAGTTGTGTGGAACAAACCCACCTCATGCAAAAGGTTTGGAGTATAAACCACCCCAGTCTCTGGATAAATCATAAGCTTGATCAGTCGTTACTGAAGATGAAAGTATCTCTTTTTTCCTCGAGAGACAAACCCAGGAAGCTTTTTGTGTTGTGAGATTTAACCTGATGTTTATACACTATAGGGCCAAAATTATGTAAACACCTGACCATTAAACCCATACGTGCTTGTTGAACACGGTTGACTTGGCCACCCATTTTATGTTAGAACAAGATTCCATTCATGTGGAAGGCTTTTACTAGATGTTGGGGATTAGTTCATTCAGCCACAAAAGCATTAGTGAGATCAGGCACTAATGCTGGAGGAAGGTTGATGTGCAGACAGTGTCGCAGTTCACCCCAAAGGTGTTCAGTGGGGTTGAGTTCAGGGTGCTGCACAAACGACTCCAGTTTTTCCACTCCAATCTTGGCAAACAATGTCTTCATGAAGCTTGCTTTGTGCACAGGCGCATTGTCGGTACATTAACGCGACATGCTACAGTATACAATGTGGAAGGCCTATGTATGGATACGATGGTCAGGTGTCCACATACTTTTGACAATATAAAGAACACACATGGACATTACACATCCTTTTTGACAGTGAATGTTTTTCAGCTCTTTAAAGGGGATAAACTAAATGACACAGCAAGGTCAAAGTGATTTACGGATATCATGTCGTGATGCCTATGTGGTGGCACAAAGCAATAAACACATAGCCATAGACAAACACCTAAACGTCACAAATCTTTCTAGGGGAGAAGATGGTGCCTGAATATTTTTGAATCCTCAGAAAGCCAACAAACTTAGAGGCAAACAAACAAAAAAAGTTTGTCCTGTAGTTACTTGTAGAGGGAGGGGAGAAGACAACAGGAGTTTCTTCCAAACCACTTTCTCCCTCCCAAACTCGAGCAGTTCTCCCTGGAGGAAGCCTCCACTGAGTGCGCGCGTCTTTCCCTTAAATAAACACGCAGCCTAAGTCTATTAGGACAGGATTTGAATTAAACAAGCGATGTAGCGCGGATTAAGGGATCTTATCCCAGTCGACGCCATGGGGAACGCGTGAGATTTTGGTGCGTATGTCCAAAAGACCCGAGTATGGCGTCGGCGCAAGGGCTCCTCCACAGCGTCTTCTCCTGCTCGTCCCCGGCTTCCAGGAGCATTACCAAGCGGCGGCTGCGCCAAACCCGCAGTTTAGACCCGGCTATAATCCGCAGCTGCGACGCCGACTCTGATTTACCGCGAGACGAGCTGTCAGAGAGAAGGAGCGACGAGTCGGTCGCGTCCCAAATCGACACGCAGCCGCACTCCAAGCTCACGACGGCGACGCTCAGACGGACGCACCAGCTGCTGTCGCCGTCCCTCTCCACTCCCGCAACACCTCTCGACACGTCGCCGTCTTCACACTTTCACTTCGATTATGACTTTAAAAGCGGGAAGAGGAACACGGCTTGGGATTTGCCCTTCCTCGCCAATTCGGGGGGCACTTCGGGCACCATCTTCTCCCCTAGAAAGTGGCTTCAGAGGAAAGCGCAGCATTCAGCTGCTCACGAGTACGTCGTCTGGAGGTCGGAGGTAAATTCATCAGTTTAGAATTAGATTAGAAAAATGCTAAGACAAATAAACATAACTTCTTTTCTAGATTCTAGTTTCTATAAGCCTTAATAAGTCAACCAAAATAATTAGAAAAAAAAAGGTTTTCAATAACATACCCATCATATCATATATATATATATTTATTTTATTTATATATTTATGTATATTAAATATATATTATATCATATCATATCACATCTTTCATATCATATCAAAAATCTCTGTTCACCCTTGTATACATTTAATTCATTCATTCATTCCTGAAGCATCCTAAAAGAACACATTCCTCTGTCAGGTACATTGCTCAATCCTGACCTGTGACTCATTAGACACTTAATTGTTAGCAGGGATGTCATGCAGAAAGCCAATCTTCCAGTTATCCACTCACGGGATTATCTTGGGTTTATGTTTTTCCCTCAGTTGTGAATCCTTGTGGATTTTGTAAATTAGCTGTGGATTACGACTTACGTATGTGTGTATGTGCATAATTGGATGATTGCTTCATATAGGTTTCTAAACACTTCTCTTGTACCTAATAGTGATTTGTATTTTTCATACTTTTAAACCACTTCGTTTACATAGTGTATATAGTGTATGTATACACACACACACACACACACACACACACACACACACACACACACACACACACACAATGTCCTGCCAGTGCCTAAACAGACATATGGAGTAGGACTGAGTAGAGTTGCTGCAGATAATGAACTCCTGCAAAAACATACTTCCAGGCTAGGAAGTACTTTAATGGCTAAATATTTGGCTGCCGTCCACACACATGCTGTGGTTGGGACATGTCAGACATTTCCTTTCTCATTTAAGCACCAGCTAAACTACACCTATGTGGCTGAAGCAATCTGCCGCTTCGGATCGACCATGTGGCATTTCTGCCGCTTCGGATTGACTCGGGTGTAATTCAGACTTTGTCAGGTTGGAAGTTTAATCTGGTTTATTTTGGTACATGGTAAGAATTTCTGCTTTTGTGCTCAGATTTCATGTATGCATATAAATAAACACTAAACAATTAAAGATTTACAGATAAAGATATTGTCTATCACTGGTCCAGATTCCTCAGTTCGATTCTGAGCTCAGGTCTACATTGTCTTTGTGGAGTTTTTCTGCATGTTCTTCCCACCTCGGTTTGTTCTCACCTCCTATGTGGATAGGTTCGAGTTTTTGTGTGTGTGTGTGTGTGTGTGTGTGTTTGGGTGTGCATGGTGCCCTGCTATGGACTGGCATCCCATTCAGGCTGTATTCCCAATATTCCCAGGCTAGACTACAGACCCAACACAACACTAAAGCAGTTACTCAAGATTCTTTCAATGAATGAAAAAATCCTGGTTCTTTAATCCAGCAGCCAAAACACACCGAACAAAGCATTTACATACATCAGTGTGTATACTTGTAAGTAATACAAGAAAACAGAAACAAGCTCTAAATAATGTTAAAAAAATATTTCTTTTCATTATATATCTTTATATATTATAATTTAATTGTGATTGTATACCAAGTTCCCAAGTGAACCTTACAGTATATAATATACAGCATATAAGTACTATATTAGACATATAAGTCACAGAGGTACACATGAAGGTTAAATAGATCTATATCTGAATTAAATAAGGACACATTGGTAAAATGTAACCTTAATACATAAAGGTTAAATAAGGACACAGATAAAATAGGTATACATGTAGGTTAAACAGGGACACATACGGTTTAATTTATTATACAGGTTAAGAAGACATACACATATACAGGTCATCTCTCTGCAGGTATACAGTTACTGATTAATTAGTGTGCTAATTTTTAAGTGATACACTATTCAGTCCATCAGATGTTATTTAACGGATCATTGTCAGCACAGTGACACTGAGTAGTGTGTGTGTGCAACAGTCCAGTCAGTATCTTATGCTTACTGTGTAATGTACATGAAACGATCACCTTTTGCTCATTAGAGATACAAAACACACTGGTGTAGACTAATATCATTATAAAATAAAATTATGTAATTAAAACAAGGTCATCATTGGTGTTATGTAAGTGGCATCTGTGTGATTAGCGCATTACTGACGATGCTGTAACCTACTGGTCATTTCTTGTCTTCTCTCAAAACTGTCCAAAAGTTTCAAGAGGATGCAATAAATCCACATTTTAGTTTCTGCTCGGATGCTGTGGATCTGTGCCACACGATTGATCAAAGTGCAGTGCATGACTGTTCCTTTCACGCTGCGCTTTTACAGCTGGGACTCCACACATCATTGGCTGCCTGCCTGAGTGACATTCAGAATAAGCAAACAAATTTTTGACAAATGAGCAAAGTAAAATATTTTTATAAGCACTTTGTGAAAAAAAAAAAAAAAGGTTTGTTTTCTGTGCTTTCAGAGGATTGTGCTGAACATGTCCAACTGGATTACAAGCTGATTGAAGTTGTGTTGATCTCAGTGATTTCAGTGTTTATACGATTTATTATTTTGCAAATGATATGCTATGAGACTGAAATAAGGGATGATTTAGGTTTGAACTCTGAGGTTTGACACAAGCAATCTATTCTTGTTGTGTATGTTGTGAAGTGATATGTAAGGCTTTTATATCGCTAGACTGTGACTGATGATTTTTTTGCTAATAGTTTGTTCCTATTAGAATTAATCAGGTAGTTGGATAAAAAATAAATAAATAAATAAATAAATAATAGCTAATATTTTTGGTGTGGTTTCTGGAAATACCCAGTTAGTGGAACTTTAGTACTGTCTATGTATTTCAAACATTTTTAGAAATGAAACCTTGAACTTGAATATCAATTTTTTGGGACTACTGAGACTTTGAGACTTCACGTACTTGATCGTTTCGGAGCAGACCTACTCAGTGTGTGTATATACCCAAAAACCCATGCTGTATATTCAGATTTCTGTCGAGTATCTTTTAATGACGCATTTACATAAAAGATGGCAAATACAACTCACAGATACAAATACAAGTACACAGATGTGCCTTTTGTGTACAGAGATCAATCGTTATTTTTTTTAACTCATGTTTTTCTCAACTACTATTGTTTCGTTGCGGATTAAGCAGATCAAGGATTTAGAGACGACTCGTAATCCGCCTTTCACAAAGCCATAACTCTGACCCCATGCCCTTCTTCCTTAAACTCCTTCCTTATCTGTGTCGATAAGATTAGTTTTCTTTTGTTCGACATAGCTATGCATAGGTTTAACAAAAAGTTTGTACAAAAAAAAGGAAAAGAACGCATTGATCTTTAACCAACGCTGGGTTGTGAAATATTTTTTTGCCTCAGGTAGAAATGTGCCATTGTTCTTATGATAATAGGGCAACAGTTTCTCATGGTTTTATGATTATACTATTTTATTAAAATAAATCTTACGTTATGTTTATTTGTACACTGTCAGGTACCAGATTGTATTGTTCACTGTTGCTGAAGTTGCACCATCGAGGGTGAATGATGGAGATTTTGCTGCTTTACTATGTATATTTCACCTAGAAACTCGAATATATTGTGCTACCTTAAAGTCCATAATTAGACCTTAAAGTTTAACATTGTAGAGCTGCACTCCAAAAGCTAATTAATGATACAGTGCTTTATCTTTATCCAAGATAAAGATATTTATGAATGATTCAAAACACGAACCTTTGATGGTACCAACATGACAACAAAGAAAATGCAAGGGAATGTTGGTTAACTTTATATCTCATACCTGTTTCTTTAAAAACATTAAACTTGGAAGCATCTTTTTTGCAAAATATTCATGCGGAAATCGTTTCCATTGTAATTGCTCTCAGATAAACCCAGTTTTTTTTTCAAATAGAACCAGAAACAGCCAACAAATTTCAAGAAACTACCATTAATAGCTGCCTGTTTATTCCTAGCTCAGACTAGTGTTTAGACAAATGCACACTATACATTCATTCATTTTCTACCGCTTATCCGAACTCTCTCGGGTCACAGGGAGCCTGTGCCTATCTCAGGTGTCATTGGGCATCAAGGCAGGATACACCCTGGACAGAGTGCCAACCCATCACAGGGCACACACACTCTCATACACTCACACAATCACACACTACGGACAATTTTCCAGAGATGCCAATCAACCTACCATGCATGTCTTTGGGGGAGGAAACCGGAGTACCCGGAGGAAACCCCCGAGGCACGGGGAGAACATGCAAACTCCACACACACAAGGCAGAGGCGGGAATCGAACCCCCAACCCTGGAGGTGTGAGGCAAACGTGCTAACCACTAAGCCACCGTGCCCTCCCGCACACTATACAGTATAGCAATATTGTGGTTTATTAAGTAACTCATTATAGGCACTTTTCTAATCTCAGATATTTTTTCCCTCCAGTCTTTATACTTTTCCTTTATATCAGAAAGACAGACAGAGAAGAAAGTGTGACAGTTTACATTACAGCAAATGTTCTACCTTTACACTAAAGAAGTGCTCATCCTTTACCTCGTGCCTTTTTCCAGTCAATGCTTTATACTATTTTCAAACGTTGCTTTACGCACATAAGAGATCATACAATGGTCTTTAGATGGCTGTTTTTTTCTGATATTCCATTAACCCTCTTATATATTAAACACAGAAAGGATTTCCATAATTCTGCGATGCACAATTTTGTTTGTATTCGTCATGCACAAGGCCAGGATTTTGTCCTCGTGCCGTGTTTCCTTCAAACATATATATATATATATATATCAATTCAGTTTAACATAGACACAACACTGAGGGTTTCTTTAAGCTATGAGATCATTGTTTAGGGCACTTATCAGAAACCAGGTTCAAGGATGGGGGCAAAATCGATAAGCTATTATTTAATGAATGAAATGGACCAAAATTACACAAATTGGCAACTCCTTAAATATATTACTATTTTAGTTAGTATATATTGCATTCTAATGCAACACTATATGTTTCTACGTTATCATGATTATGTAGTAATAATGTGTTTATTGCAATTATGGATTCTGTATTGGGTCATAGTAGGAAATCGTGTACAGGTGACCACACTATGCAGATGAGTGACATATTAATAAAGAAAACATCATCCGAAAGGTTTAAACTATTCTACCATTCTTTTTTTCATCATGTTTTATTGGTACAGTGCTCTGTCTAAAATGTTGATCCAAAGTCTCCTACACATGGAACCATAACCATGGTCAGAGTTTTAAAAACAGCAGTCCATTTGAGGCAGTTCTTTGAGTATTTGAGTACACGGTAATGGCCTCTTTTAGCATGATAATTCTAAAGAAAGAAAGAAAGTTCATTGTGTTGCCTCCAGATCTCCAGATCTTAACCCAATTGGGTATCTGTGAACAAGTCCGATCAGCGGAGGCCACACCTCACATCCTCCAGGACTTAAAGAATCTGCTACTAACGTATTTGTACTAGATACACCACTGAGCTCACCTTTAGCTGCTTCGTATGTTATGTCTGATCAGTGAATGTGGCATAGACCATCCTGGTGATCATACTTGAGCATGAATACAAGAAGGGGATTCCCACCACCACTGGCAGGTATCTGAGGTTCACAGAACCAGAGATACATATGTAATTAGGATTTTCTTACAAGAGGGAAGAATCTTGACTGATTCAAAATGAACGTGAGACCTTGAGGCAATTTACCTGGTATGCACACCTGTTTTAAGAGAGAACAGAACATTGGGAACATTTTATGCTGGCTATGACGGTTAAACTCATGAACATCTAATGACTAAAGTTTAATCATTCCCTCGTGATTTATCATTATATAATGTCAGATTTGGCATTAACTTAGATGTTTACTCTTTTCATTTGAAAAAAAGAGTCATTTAGACCGCGTAAACATGATATGTGTTGTTCGGTTTATAATTTCAAATTGGAGGAAGTCTTAGTGTTCTTAAACGTGTGTGCCTGAATGTCTCGTGGAAATAGGAACCCGCTGTCATGGGGTGCTATTATACACCTTTTACTGAAGATTTTAAACACAATATGGTAGTAATATAAGACAGCTTGTTTGACTAGTTCAGATATTCAGCAGGAAAAGCAAGACCAGAGGGACAATGTGAGGACTAAAGGGGAGAAAATGTAACAGGGTTGGGTCACAACTAGCATCATGTGGTGCAGCATGGCACTGGGAGGACCAAGTTAGCAGTGAGTTTTTTTAATGCTATAAGCATAAAATGTGTAGACTGATATTGACATTAAATCGTTTGGAATAAATATACTGTAAATCTTGGTTGCATTTTCAAGAGGTTGAATTGTTTTACTAGTGTAGTTCATTATAAAACATGATAGCCACATCAAGTTGTGTGAACGTATTTCTTCTTTTACACTCCTACTTTCATGTTTTGGATATTGAACCCAAGTTTAAAGCTTTGCTTGAATAATAATAATAATAATAATAATAATAATAATAATAATAATAATAATAATAATAACAATGTGTGGTTTATACACTCACCGTAATCTTTATTAGGAACAACTGTACACCTGAGCATTCATACTGTTATCTGATCAGCCAATCATGTGGCAGTAGTGCAATGTAGATTGCAAATACAGGTCAGGAACTTCGGTTAATCTTCACATCCCATCATCAGAAAAGCTCTGGAACTTTAACCATGACATGGTTGTTGGTACCAGTTTCTGAAATTCGGGTTAGGGTTAGGGTTAGGGTTCTGTTTCGGAAATTCTCAAACCAGCCACATCTGATACCAAAAACCATGCCATGGTTAAAGTCACAGAGATCACACTTTTTCTTTTTTTCTGATCTTTGATGTAAATGTTAACTAAAGCTCCTGACTTACTATATACAGTATGTGCATGATTTTACACATTGTGCTGCAACCACATGATGGAATAACTGAAGGTACAGTTGTACAGGTGTTCCTAATAAATTGGACGGTGTGTGAATGTGAGATTGAATATGATCTAAAATGTGAGAGCATTTATAAATAAGATTACTGTGGAGTGGAAAGGTTTGTACCACCATTTTTTTTTTATTTTTTATTTTTTATTTGACTTACAAAAAAATTCAGGAATTCCAACAAATGTCCTGAAACAAATCTAAATCAATTACATAAGGCAAACAAATTGTCTACAAAGAGACAAAACATATCATCTTGACCCTCTCAGCCTGAAGACCAGAGTTATGTCAAGATAAATGGACAAATATTGGTTAAGCAGTCTGCCATGGAAGAGATAGGAGTGAATATTACAACTTGAGAGGTTCCACAAGCTGCTGGAGTATATATATATATATATATATATATATATATATATATATATATATATATATATATATATATATATACTCCAGCAGCTTGTGGAAACTTTGTGTATGTGACTTGCGGGTCACTCGTGTTTCTTTGCTTTATGGATATGACTTTATTTATTTTGGGGAAAACTGGACAGGTGAGTACTTCACATGACATATATATATATATATATATATATATATATATATATATATATATATATATATATATATATATATATGTCATGTGAAGTACTCACCTGTCCAGTTTTCCCCAAAATAAATAAAGTCATATCCATAAAGCAAAGAAACACGAGTGACCCGCAAGTCACATACACAAAGTGACCCGCAAGTCACATACACAAAGTGACCCCCAAGTCACATACACAAAGTGACCCGCAAGTCACATACACAAAGTGACCCCCAAGTCACATACACAAAGTGACCCTCAAGTCACATACACAAAGTGACCCTCAAGTCACATACACAAAGTGACCCGCAAGTCACATACACAAAGTGACCCTCAAGTCACATACACAAAGTGACCCGCAAGTCACATACACAAAGTGACCCTCAAGTCACATACACAAAGTGACCCTCAAGTCACATACACAAAGTGACCCGCAAGTCACATACACAAAGTGACCCTCAAGTCACATACACAAAGTGACCCTCAAGTCACATACACAAAGTGACCCTCAAGTCACATACACAAAGTGACCCTCAAGTCACATACACAAAGTGACCCTCAAGTCACATACACAAAGTGACCCGCAAGTCACATACACAAAGTGACCCGCAAGTCACATACACAAAGTGACCCTCAAGTCACATACACAAAGTGACCCTCAAGTCACATACACAAAGTGACCCGCAAGTCACATACACAAAGTGACCCTCAAGTCACATACACAAAGTGACCCGCAAGTCACATACACAAAGTGACCCGCAAGTCACATACACAAAGTGACCCTCAAGTCACATACACAAAGTGACCCTCAAGTCACATACACAAAGTGACCCGCAAGTCACATACACAAAGTGACCCGCAAGTCACATACACAAAGTGACCCGCAAGTCACATACACAAAGTGACCCGCAAGTCACATACACAAAGTGACCCTCAAGTCACATACACAAAGTGACCCTCAAGTCACATACACAAAGTGACCCGCAAGTCACATACACAAAGTGATCCGCAAGTCACATACACAAAGTGACCCTCAAGTCACATACACAAAGTGACCCTCAAGTCACATACACAAAGTGACCCGCAAGTCACATACACAAAGTGACCCTCAAGTCACATACACAAAGTGACCCTCAAGTCACGTACACAAAGTATATATATATATAAGTGTATATATAGTATAACATACAGCATTTAAGCAATATAATACCAAGGGTCTAATTTCCTTAATGACTGCTTCTGGAAAATCCTGCTAACAACCGTTAAAAGCTAGATCTAGGTGCAAGCTGAATCTAAAAGGACTTCATCTTTCATATTTTCTCCTCCGTCGGGTTCAGACTGGTTTAACCCGTCCATCAGGCATGTAGAATTAAAGCGACCTTGTGGGAGGAAGCGGAACTGACATGGAGGTGATAACTTGTTAAACGGCTTGCTCAAGGGCACAGGAAGGGTAGAGGAAGGGTACAGAACACTAGCATCTAAACTATGATGAACCGTGCTCAATATCATAGCCAAACACTGCTGAAATAAGTGTATATATTTACGTCATGCATACACCCATTATTAATGCAGTTATATTATATATCACACAATAGGGTGTATTGACTGATATAGCGACATTTCGAGGAAATATTATATATAGTTTCTGTGATTATTTCTGCCTGCAAAACTGAATGGAATGTTGTTGTTTTTTTAAATCCATTTACATGGAGTGTCCTTGTAAGTTGTTATTGCAGAAAAAAGTGATTTAAAAAACTACTGAATTGTGATTTGCTCCTGCTACAGAAATTGAACCAATAAGAATTGAGAATTCAATAGTGTCGTAGTATCAGTGTCTTGAATACGTAACCATAACAATTAGCGCTTCAATGCAGAACGCAGGTATACAGTGAGGTCCAAATATCTGTTATTTAAAATGGGAAATGAACAGAAATGTATAGAAATTTGCAAATTTGTGAGATTGAGCACGAAAACTGCTTTGTATTAAAGGTGAAATTGTCCTCTTGTCTAATCTCTTCTACTGAAACATGTGATCAGATCCATAAAGTATAACACATATTGGTGGAGTCCATGCAGAGCTTGAGCGCTCACTGTTATTAATGCCGAAACAGGGATGAAGCAGACACAAAGAAAATTGAACTTTATGTTAATATTTCTAATATCTAACTTTTCACTCATACTGTTGTCAGTAATATCGTTGGTAATGAAAATTTGTCGTATTGGTATCTCTCAGAGTTTTGGACCTGGCTGTGTATTTTAATGTGCTTGTTGATACACTAGTGTTTGTCTAGTACAGGACCTGTGTAACAACAAAGATGGAAAGAACTCGAGTGTCAGCTCTCCTTTGAGTTTCCTAGAAAGGTAAAAAATACTTCAAGTTACACTTTGCAGTTTCTCAATAACATGACAAGGTGTGTTTTTATCTTGTTAACTGAAAGACAGAGATAAAATGAGGGAATGACTGTTTTTATAACTCTTAAAACATATTAATAGCAGCCTCTAACTCATTAAATATTAAATATAAAGATGTTCTTTAATAATAACAGAGATAGATGACAAGATTTTGCAGATTGTTGAAAAAATGCTTGCTTTTGTGGCTTTTTTTATTTGTGATGCATTTTGTGCCGTTTTTAAAAGAAAATTCTTCTTTCTTCTGCGTAAAATCTGCGTTAATTTAGAAAAATTGCAAACTCCTTCGAATATTGGCGAGTTTGCTTGATTTTTCAAAGACAACATCTCAAAAAAATCCTGGAGGAAATGATAAATGATCAGATGTGCTGAATGTTTCATGTACTGAACATTTTCAAGCTTTTATTTACGCTAAGATCAAATAACAGTACTATAACTTAGCATTAGTTATTCACCTAAACCAAAAAAATGCTCAGGCACAGGCCTTCTTCACTTCCTGTCTACTTGCATGATAAACATTAATGGCAAAAAGAAATAATAAATAATCAGAAATAAAGAACTACCAAACATGTAGAGTTTTTATATAACTATCCCTTCACATACAGTATATGCTCAAAATCTGTTACTGTTTTATGAATTATGTCCAAATTAGAAGATAAACATCCATGTTGATGTGAGACGATGCTACTGTCCCTGAGTCCGAGGTCACAGAAGCGTAGACGGAAAAAATCATCTGTGTACAGAAGCACGAAGCCCACACACCGTGATGCCAGCAAACACATTGTTACTGCTAGACAAACTGCTAGTCGCCGAGTTGCTGATGAGGAGTTTGAAGGTAGCGCTGGTGGTCCTGAGCAGCTCACATCTGTTTAAGGTACAGTTTCAGATTAGGTAATCGGATACTGTTTGTACGACCAAATCGTGTAGGACCCGTGTTGCACTGCGAGATAGCGATAATCATCAACCCTTCAGAAACACATAATGAACAGCATGTGCTTACTTTAACTCAGGATTCAGCACGGCAAAAGACTTAGAGACATGCGAGGGAACACAAAAGGGCAACGTGTGTTAAAGCAGACGATACGCTAACGGTTTGGACCTGTACTCGATCAAACTCGTACTGGATTATTAGATCAAATGAACAAACAATTCTTAGAAAAAAAAAAAAGAGAACATATGTATCTTTCGACACACCCTTAAAGTCAGGTCACCTAAACATCCAGCCTTTTCCTGTGAAAATTCTGCACTTGTGTGACCCTGTCTTGCTTACAATACCTCAGATAACCTTAGAAATGCCTTTGTAAAGTAAACTGGAGTCTAGAGGGTGAATCCTGTGTGCTTAAGAGCTGATGAATGAAAAATGCTGTAAAGGATAACGTTGGAAATGTTTCATTTTTAAAACAAAAGAGCTGTTGATTAGAATTGACTAATCATTCAGATGAAGCAGACCCAGAAATGGAGTCTCTATGGAATAATGCTACAGTCAGTTGAGCTGACTGTAATGCATGCAAGTGAAAAGCAAAATGCTACGACTTTTAATGAAGCCACAAAATGGAATTCGTGCCTGTTTTGTTGTGTCCAGCATTATGTTCAAGCACTGAATTCATTAAAGTGGTGATTAATGTTATATATGAAAGTAGACACCCAGGGCTTTAAGAATCTATAGTGTTTCATCAGGATTTCCTCACCTAATAAGATCAATATATTCACAGATTAGTTTTTTAAAACCTTTTTTTTTTCACATGACTGTTTCTATCTTCAAAGTATACGGTGATATCGAACACATTTCCACTCTCTGAGATGCCCCAAGTACTTGTTCATAAGCATCTTAAATTTGAAAGTGTTATCTTCAACCACTAAAATTCTGTGTAAGGTTATTAACAGAGAAAAACATTTGTATCGATAGCGGTAAAATAATGAATTTGTTTATACGGATTGAAAACGTCGGTCCCGTTAGTTGATGTGCTTTGAGTCACAAATGAAACTATACACTGTCACAAAGTTCAGGAGAATTAGCTTAATAGCCAATATCTGTTGTCGTTATTGTCATATCCTATCAAGTGCACCTTCTGAGATCAGGGGTATGTTAAAGGTTAAAATTCTGCGATCAGACGGTTCAAACCTTCCAGAGAGACACAAGAAGCAACCTAACCTTCAAGTTTTGGATAAAAAAGTCTACAAAATCTACAAAACATCTGATTACTATCATATGATGCCTCAAATGTCATATTTTCAGATCTTTCACTGCACACAGCAACTCATTCATCCTCTATAAAGTAAGTAAACGGAGTCTGCTTGACTTCCTGCAGCTCCAATTTTCATTTCCTGTCCTGAATCTTCAAGCCTATTTTAGCAAAATCGCTCTAGTTATCTCAGATTTAAAACCTTTAATATGTTTTAGCCATTCCCAAGGTCTTAGAAATAAAAATGTCAATTTCAGTGTAAGCTCATACCAAATTGATCCGGTGTATACGACTTTTGTGAGATTACCGTTGTCTGAGCTTAGATAAACAGCACATCAATCAACCAATCAAGCGCATTCAAGTGAGATGTTACTGAGACCGACTTGCTAACCCCAAGCTAATATTTGTGTTCATTCATAGCCGCTTTGTCCTGTACGTGGTCACAGAGTCCATCAGTGTCCATCACACATTCCCATACTCATTTATATTTACGGGAGATTTAGAGTAGCCAGTTTACTGCCATGTTTTGGGAGGTTGGGTTGGAGGGGACTGGATGACCTGGAGGAAACAGACATGGACACGTGGACAACATGTAAAATTACACACACACATAGTAGCTGGAGCCAAATATCCCAGTGCGCTAAATGAGTAGGATGTCTGAATTCTCTGCTTTCTCCATGACTCTGCAGTAAAATAAAAAATAGCAGGAAATAATCAGCTCCTTTTAGGGGTTATAGCTATTAAACCATACTTGTTTAACAACACCTGAATAAACTGTTAACTTGTAAAATGTTTAACAAGAAAAAAACAAAAAAAAAAGCGATGCTCCTATAAGCCATGGGTTCAGTAACGTGTTGTGCTTCCCGGTCCACATGACACCTTTACCATTACCAATTTTTCATGCAAACCTGTGGTCTCTTTCATACTCAACTAAAACAGAAAAATCCTAATTATTATGATGTCAGGGGTCACATGACAATACCAACATGTAGTCTTAATGCCCCCCCCCCCCCAAAAAAAAAAAAAAAAAAAAAAATTAATGGGGAGAAAGGATCACTGACCGCAATTTAACCAAATACAAAGTATTTGTTCAATTTTCATTTATTAATTTGTGTGTGTGTTTGTGTGTGTGTGTGTGTGTGTGTGTGTGAGAGAGAGAGAGAGAGAGAGAGAGAGAGAGAGAGAGATGAGAAACAGTTCGGCTCAAGCCCAGACATTTTTAGGGTCATGATTGAGGACAATGTCCCGTCCAGAGACAAGCTGTTTCGTGCTGAGGTCAAAAATACCCTCGCTAATTTTATTTTTTCATTGGTTGTTGCGTTACCCATATAGTGCTATTTTCTGATTGGCTATTGTGTAGCCCCTTTTTTTTTTGATTGGCTGATAAGTGTCAGGGTCGACTAAGAACTGAGATGCGCTTGATACAGACACTTGATGCGGACAGATACATTTTGGGCGCTGCGGCATATTAAATATATGATAAATAGTCAAAAAGTTTTTCTGCATGAGAAATACGATGTGTGGCGGGAGAACGTGACAAAAGACCCAAATGAGTGACTGTCACTCTCAATGCGTGACACTTGACAGCCCTGAGTAGTATTGTATTCATACTACACATATTTACTGATCAGTGCATACTGTAGCAACAGCCATACTGTAGGTACTGAATAAAATGAAGCAGGTACTGAATCAAAGGCAGAAGGTACTGAATCGAGTGCAGTAACTAATCAATCAAAGGCATTAGGTACTAAATAGAATGCAATAGGTATTGAATCTAATATAGCAGATCGGTGGTGTCCACAAAGGGCCGGTGTGGGTCCAGGTTTTCATTACAACCAAGCAGCAGCCACACCTGATTCCACCTGTTTAATCAGTTGTTCTTGGCTTTTAGTAGACCGCTTGGTTGGAATGTAAACCTGCACCCACACCGGCCCTTTCCGGATAAGCTTGAACACCGCTGCAGTAGATACTGAATGGAATGCAGTGCATCCTGAATTGTGGGGATGTGGTAGCTTAGTGTTTAAGGTGCTGGACTAATGGTCAGAAGATTGAGAACTCGAATACCCTGTTGCCTAAGTGGCCACCGCTAGGCCCCAAGGCATTTTACCCTCCATTTCTCTGCTGTTTAAAATGAGATTACATGTACGTCACTCTGGATAAGGGCATCTGCCAAATGCTGTAAATATTAAATGAATTGATCGCAGTAGGTATCGAATCAAATGCAGTAACTAATGACTTGACTACATTAGGTACTGAATTGAGTAAATGTTTTCCTAGAAGCAGAAACAGAAACAGTTTTGACAGACTTGACCACTTTTTCCAAGGTATTTTGGAATCTTAACAGAGTTATACATGGAGTTATACATACAGAGTTTCCTAACAGAGTTATACATGGAATTGTATCTTATAGAAAGATCTACTGTACATAGGTGCTTTGCGTCTTCCTCCATTGAAACAGAGAACCCCTAACCCCTTATCTCCACTAGATCTTTTAGAGTGCAAGCTAGGCCATTAATGGCCCTTAATACAAGTTGGCTCATGAGCACCGTTATGAATTTGTGAGCTTGTTGCCTTGACAAATCCACGGCAAACACTAACAGGACACCAGTTACCTAAACTCTTGGAGTAAAATCTGATCTTGTAACTACAGTAAATATCTACTTCATCCAGTTTCAAAACAAAGCCCAAATTTGTTCTGAAGTCACCATTAGCAAGAACATGATTTGAAGATATTTGGCCAGGACAGAGAGTTTTGACAGTGAGTTTCCGTTCACATGCTGTTCTCCCCTCGATGTGATATCAACTGTGAGAAAAAGGCAACAGCCTGGAAAGGATTCATCTCACTCCCTAAATAGTTGTGATATTATCACAGTTCCAGCTAAAATCCTTACTGTTAAGCCTCTATTTGTGGATGCAGTAGTGGACACTCAGACGAGGCTCTCTGTCTTTGTTTTTCTTTCTTTTTAGTGCTTTTCTTTCTCAGGTATGGTCAGATTATTTGTAAATCCAAGAATTTAGTCCCCTTAAAGGAAAGGAACCAAGATTTTTTTTAATCTTCCCTTTCACATTATTACTGACTATCTTCCTGTGACCCACACTCAAAGTCAGGTCATCTATGCATCCAGACATTTCCTGTGTAAATTCTACACTTCGCTGACCTTTTCTTGCCCACAGTATTTCAGATAACCCCCAGAATGCCACTAGGATTTGAGGCAAATACGGAGGGAGGTGTAAGTGATAATGAAACAAGGAATGACAAATGCTGTGAGATCTGCAAGGATTATGTAGTTATGTAGTGAAACGATTTAGTACTAAAACACATTGTTCTTCAGATTTTTAAACATTAAATGCAGTTAAATAAGGTCTAAAAAACTCCATGGAACTTCGCTATAGTTTAGACTTAATGTTGACCCGTGCTTCGAATTCCTTGAGAATATTTGGACAGACAAAAACAAACAAACAGTGCAACTATAACAGTGCAGATTAACACTGAGAACCATTCGGTTAGGTTTCTTGTCTTTTTTTTTTTTTTTTTTTAACTTCAACATCTTTTCACTTCTTCTCCATTTTAAAAAATAATTCTCTAATTGTTTTTTGCTAGTTTGCGTATCTGTAAATTTGGTAAACTTTGTTGTACATTTTGAGAAGACTTTGATGATTGTGCTCTTTGCATGACAGTACCATGCCAACCGGCCCAGACTCTAGATGAACAACAGTATAAAGTGTATTAGCATTTAAGAGGCAATGCTAGTCAACAATGTATTAATCATTATCTTAAGGTCTCAATAGTTATGTCAACTCCAGATTTATTTTTGTTGGAAAAAAGATTTGAAAATGTTCTGAACATAATGTATTTGGCAAATATCATCGACATCCGTCAAACGATGCAGACGGACGCAGACAAAGATTAAACAATGCACAAAATAAAAAAATACAAAAAAGAGGTGACCTTCATAAATTGGTCAATATCTATAAAAATCTTTACATGCCTATAAATCCACTGTCCACACAGAATTCAAGCTTTTGACAAAGCCAAGCCAGTCCTCTGACTTAAACCACAGAAAACCTGTAAGATGAGCTGAAAAAGAGAGTCTTAGTACCTTATCCTGTTTTCAAGGATCTAAAATGATTCAACATTTAGGGTGCTCTGAGATTCCCTGATTTGTATTCTCTCTCTGAATCTCACGCATTTTAATTAGAGATTCGACAGTTAGCAGACGGAGCTTGCACACAATTGTAAATGAGCAGGGTTACCAGTAATTTTGACACATGGTTTTTGAGATTAGTTTCAATTTAATTAATTGAGTTTTTCCCTCAGAGTAAAGATACATTAATTAGTGGTTATATTTCTCTTATATTTTTAGTCTGGGATTATTTATTCTTTGCTCTCTTGACTCCTGGCCATGAAAAACTGAAGCTTTGTCGAACTCAAGATCTCCAGATAATAGAACAAACCTTTTTTTGAGAGTTTTTAAGTATAAAATGAAGCTAATAAACAACAAAGATATTTTCTGATAATATTTATTTATTCAACACCTTAACTTCACACTATGTGTGGTTCTTCTATTTGTGGCATTTGGCACATGTGCTTTTCCAGAGCAACTTACATTTATCTGATTTATACAGCTGAGCAATGGCCTTGTTCAGTAATGGCAAATTGGGGACTGCGGGATTTAAACTCACAACCTTCTGAGCATTAGGCCAATACCTTAACCATTGAGCTACTACATCCCCAAATTCACCCACAAATTGCTGTCACAATGTCAGAAGCACACAATTGTATAGCATGTCTTTGTACATTGTAGCAATGCCCCTGTGTACAATGCATGCTTCATGAAGACATGGTTTGCCAAGGTTTATGAAGGTCAAGTCAAGTGTCGTGCACTGAACCCTGACCTTAACCCCACTGAACACCTTTGGGACCTTGAGTCCTCTACAGACCTCCTCACCTGACAGCAGCACTTGATCTCTGAATGAACACAAAGCCCCACAGCCACACTTTAAAATCTAGTGGAAAGCCTTCCCAGAAGAGTGGAGCTTATTATGACAGCAGTGGTGATGGATGGGCAAAAGGAGCAGGGGATACGTAAGACTTTGGAATGGTATGTTCAACAAGAACCAAAGTAGTCACGCTTCTGGAAAGATAAATAATATCTGATCTGAGTGAAACTGTAGGGGCTGATGGGAAATGTAGTTAAGTGATGATTCTTTTGTATTAAATATAATTATCCAAATATTATTCATTATAATCCTTTGTTTTTTTGTTGTTGTTGTTTTGTTAACATTGCCTCTGGATATAAGAAAAAAATTCCAGAATCTCATTTTCAAAGTATGTCAGCAGATCAAGCTTTGCTTTGAGACTTTTGGTCTATCTCGGGCTGAGCACAGTGATCCAACCTCGTATCTCCTCCTCCTTCGCAGTTTTCCACCCTTCCTTCTCATTCATAGTCACACTTTAACTTATCTCTATCTTCCAAGAACAAACACAAACCTGCGTCAAAGACAAAGTCTAAAATAGTAAACAGTGTTCTTTGTGTAAGACAGGCGACAGCCGATTGTATTAGCTTGTTAAGTCTTGCAAAAGGCATTGCATAGAGAAAGGGCTGTGTATTTTCTTACAGAAAGGTGTTCGCCTGGCTTGGAGGTTGGTGTTACATTAAAATATCCATTTATGGTCATACAAGCTTTTATGGGTTGTGCTGTTGTAGCTAATAGTAACCACAAAACTCACAAATCCTTACTGGAAGCCCACGTCTTCCAGTCACACACATTTCACTTATCAACCTGCACAATTGCTGGCTTTTATTAAAGAAGTTTTAGGACTTCAAGAATCTTTTCCAGGGAAATGTACAGCAAATGGTTATAGTGAATAGCACAATTCACTTATGCACCAGTGACTGCTTGCTTGTTAGATTTAGATTCATCACAGATTCATTTTTTTTGCTTTCTGTTGGTGGTGAATTTAAAAAAGTGATTGGAAAAACCTAGCTACTGAAATATTTGCAAATTTTTTACAATATTTTTTAGCGTGATGTGGCAATTCTAATATCCAGAGTTATTAATGACATGTAGCTATCAAGCAGATGTTTCATTTTCCATTCATGTTTTTACAGATTGCTAATATCATCTAGCAGCGAGTTAAAAGGTAGCTTACGAATCAAACTGAATTTCATACCAGAAAAAAAAAATGCCAAGAATTCCTATTTGATGGTCTGTTAGTACAGTTTACAGCAAAACAAGACATGGCTCTGTTAAATTGTCAAAGATGTAACTATCTGCTCTGAAGTTGAAAACATGTCATTTGAATTTTGCAAATCTTAATAACATCTCTACAGAATGTGCATCATCACATTGCACTCTATTCTTCTAATACTGTGTCTTCCGTGCACTTCACGTAAGGAACAATTTTGGTGGCGATATCAAGGTCAACACTATCAAGGTCAACACAATACAAGAAAAATCACAGAGCCCTGATCTCAACTCCATTGAACGCCTTTGGGATAAACTGAAACACTGACCCCAGATTTAGTCACCTGACATCAATGTTTGATCTCAGTCATGCTTTAAAATCTAGTGAAAAGTCTTCAAGAAGAGTGGAGCTTATTATAACACAAGGTGGGGGATGGGCAAAAGGGGTGGGGGATGGGCAGAAGGGTAGTGGTGGGCAGACGGGTGGGGGATGGGCAGAAGGAGTGGGGGATGGGCAGACGGGTGGGGGATGGGCAGAAGGAGTGGGGGATGGGCAGAAGGGTGGGGGATGGGCAGACGGGTGGGGGAAGGGTTAGAGATATTGGAATCAGATATTTAGCACAAAAGTAATTCTAAAAGGAAAACAAAACTAGCCACACTTCTGGAAAGGTAAATTATACCAATTTAAAGCTTAGAATGTTCCAGATATCGAGGTTAAATGATAAAAATGACAGAACACTATTCCCACAAAATCGTTATTTTAGATATACATTAGTGGGTAAGTTTGGCTTGTTTTCTGTTCACTTCCATGCAAAATGGGGCGGGGTTAAAAAATAGCACTGTAGCGAGACACCTTAAGGCTTTAGCGGCATTTTGGCTTTACTTTTCCACTCATTATGATGTCCATCCATATATACTGTCTTATTAAGACTTACTACATATTAAGTCTTTAATAAACAATAAAAAAAAAACACTGTCATGCAGCCATCTTCCACGCCTGAACACACAAACAGAGCACACATGGAGTTGTGTTGTTATGTTGTTCTCCCTAACCTGTGTCTTAGTTTGTGTGTGTTTATAAACAGTGGAATACTACCACTAGCTTCGAGTCTATTTCCTTTACCCTGAATCCATTAACACGGGAATATATTTAAATAGTTTCATAGAGAGAGAAAGAGAGAGAGAGAGAGAGAGAGAGAGAGAGAGAGAGAGAGAGAGACTATGTACAGTTTTATACACTGTATATAGTGTATATAGAGTTTTATACACTATGAACAGTTTTATACACATTCCATGTGTATATAGAGTTATATACAGCTACATAATCATTGAACTAAATAAAAAATAAGAAATAATAAGAAATTGAACATTTAAACACATGAAAGGAGTTAAAAAGTGTAAGTTTGTGTTTCATGCAGTAACAGTAACAGAACAATGTGCGGTGTGCAGAGTGACAGACAGTCTTTTTGGAGTCCTAATGGATCTGTATGGATGTATGGATGGATGGATGGATAGATAGATAGATAGATAGATAGATAGATAGATAGATAGATAGATAGATAGATAGATAGATAGATAGATAGATAGATAGATAGATAGGTAGATAGGTAGATAGATAGATATATTTAATTATTTTAATGACATACTGCTGTTGTTTTTTTTAATAAGTTAAAGAAGCACTTTTAATTATTTAAGAAAATCCATCTTTATTGTAATTTCTTCCTCCATACTACTTTAAAACTCTAATTTATATGTAACAGCATGCTATGTCAAAATAAAAACTACTAGCTTTATTTCACTCAGCATGTTTTTATTTGTATACACATTAAAGCACTTTATGTACGCCATTATATTTTTAGATAATAATATTAATTGATTGTACTATTATTATACTTAGTAATTAATATTAATTACTAAGATCTCTAAGTAAGAGTTCTATAGTTTGTATATTATATTACTTTTTTGTAACAGCAGGCATCATCCAAACAAGTTGGGATCTAAAAATCCTTGCAAAATTATTTTCTTTCCTTTTTTCCTCCTTTTTTGCAATCAATTGGATGGAGGCCAATAAAAAAAATCACATTAATGGGTGAGTAAATACGAGCAAAAGTGATACTTGACTCCCAACACACAGCCCTTTCACCCTGAAAGATGAAAGACAGAAGAGGGAGAGACGCTTTATATAAACCATGCCCTGTGCTATAAATAGCAAGCTGAAGGCATGTGGCATGTGCTGTTTCAACAGTTTTTTCAGGTTCTTCTTGTGCCAATGTGTGTGTGTGTGTGTGAGAGAGAGAGAGAGAGTGTGTGTGTGTGTGTGTGTGTGTGTGTGTGTTTTCTTTCCATTGTATTTGATTTTTATCTGCAGTCTGTCTTTGTGTGCATGTGCATAGTCTGAATAGCATTTGAGAACATATTGATGTTGACTATGATGTAATGACTGAATTTTACAGCTTGCATTGAATCAGCCTCTTAGATGAGAATAAACACAATATACTCTAAACTCAATATAAATCTGCTATTTTTACTTACTACATTTCAAAACATTTTCTTTCTGCAGAACTGCAAACACATTTCTCTATAATCGAAAATGTGTGGATTTTTTTCTAAACATGAAGAGTCCTGAGCTTTAAGAGATCTTTTCTTTTCTTTCCGAGACCTAAAAACCAACTCTTTAAACTATCTCCTGCTATTTATTGTTTTATTGTGGTAGCTAGTTATTAGAATTTAGTTAGTTTGTATTGTCAGAATTATTATCATACTAGCTAGAGTTTATTGATCACTAATGTTTACATGTACACCAACTCGACCACCAGAGATTCTTAATTTGCACCAGAGTTGAAGATTTCCAGTCACCTAAGCGTTAACTTTGGTGATTAAATGTGGGCGTGTCCAGAGATACATATTTACTGTACATTTATTTTTGCAGCCTTGGCAGACGACCTTCGCCAGAGCAACTTACATTTTTATCGCATTTTATACAACTGAGCAATTGAGGGTTAGGGGTCTTTCTTAGGGGCCCAGCAGTGGAAGCTTAGTGGACCTGGGATTTAAAATCACAACCTTCCAATCAGTAGTCCGACACATTAACCACCAGGCTATTACATCCATCAGAGATGTGACAAAGTTTAGAAAAGTTGAACTTATATTACAAATATGAAGCAACTTGGTCCGGCGACTACCAATGGAAATAAAGACAATAGAGCTCATCTGATCCATGACAAAGAGCACACACTTCTTTTCCTTCCTGTTGTATGATACCATGCAGATATACACTGCTGAATTTTATAAACAAATCCACTTTCCGGAATGTTTCATTTTAGCAGCAAGAAATAATAACTATATGAAATAGAGATATGTTTCACCTGTACATTTCACCTCAGTATCTTAGTAAAAGAAGTTACTGCTTCACTTGTTTACAGCATATATAACATCACGGACACTTTTGTTTCTTATATTTATTAACAAATCTGTTTAATCATCCTGTCATCCAAGCAGAAAAAATGAGGAACATCCAAATAAGGATGAGATAGAGAGAAACGTGGTATTGGGTACAACAGTTTACAGTAAATTAGATTTATTTCATTTATTTTACATTTCTCACCTTTTTAAAGTACATAGAACACTGGCAAAAAAAACTGACATTGTGCAATAAAGAGGTTTATGTCATTGTAGTTAGCTTCATGTTTTACATTCCAGAACAATACAGCAGCAAAATCATCTTCATATAATATCAAAATATCACAATTTCTCTAATACTCATAATCATCATATCATATTAACTCTACAATGCCGATATATTTGCAGAGCGTAGAACTGAACTCGTTTTGTTAGACATTCCAGTGACCGGTTTATTATAAGATTCTTCTATCAACTTCCTGTATTGCATTCATTGTCCACTATTACGATTGCTATTGATTACTATTCCACTATTGATAATTTTTTTTTAATCAGGAAAATACCTTTTTTGAAGTGAGGGTTGTATGTGGGGTTAAAAGCGAACATGCCGCTGCAACGGTGGATTTACAAAAAAAGCACAGGTGTGTTTACGTCTGACCATAAAAATAGCCAGAATGCTCATTTTGGAAAATTGGTGTATGTCCAATTTAATTAGAATAGCACTGAAAATAGTGCTCAGCCTTTTTAGATGAACAAGATGGTTTAAATCCATGTCAAATTCAGTCTGTTTCCATATACACATATGGCAGTGCTAATACTGAGCCAGAGCTTTATTCACTTCCATGTGTAGCCAGAGTATACAGTGCTCTTATTCCTCTTATACCACAACATTTTGTTAACGATTCTGTTTATTTATTTCAAAGAAAAAAGTATAATAGTTTTAAGTCTTTAAACAGGCTTAACAATGGGTTTAGTTTTTGTCGTATGTTTTACAAGTTGTGGAAATATAAGTTCATTCCTGTCATCGCTTACTCTCAAATCAAGTCAAGAACCTTTTGTTGTTTCTCAACCATATATAGCTGGTGCAGTTAATGAATCAGCGTTCTTCTAGGACCACGATGCTACATACAGAGGTAGAGTTATGTAAAAAAACAAAGAACTAAAGACTAAGTCCATTAACACAGTTCAAAAATAAAGTGCATGTATATAAACAAAGAAAGAAGACATCATCATCATCACTTTCATCACTTTATTTATAAAGCACATTTAAAACAGCCACAGGACTGACCAAAGTGCTGTACAATAAAAATGTGTTAATAAAAAATACACAGAAAAAAATAAAAAGATATTAAGACAGGAGATAATAATAAAAAGCAAAATAGAATTAAACAATACAATAATACACATTAAAACAAGCAATAATAGAACAATTAGAAACAGTAAGAAGAAAATGAAAAGGAAAACTATAGAAATGCCGAGGAAAAGAGATACGTTTTTAAAAGGGACTTAAAGATGGACAGAGAGGGTGCTAATCTTAATTCTATTGGCAAATCATTCCAAAGTTGTGGCCCAATTACTGAGAAAGCTCGATCCCCTCTACGCTTGAGTCTAGAAACGGGAACAGAGAGGAGGTTCTGGTTGCCTGATCTTAGCCTTCTGGAAGGAGAGTACGGATGTAATAACTCAGATAAATAAATAGGAGCTTGATTATGCAGGGACTTAAAAACAAATAAGAGTATTTTAAAACGAATTCTGTAATCAATAGGCAACCAGTGAAGAGTCCTCAGAAGAGGGGTAATGTGATTGCTTTTGCGCTTTTTTAAAAGAAATCTGGCAGCAGCATTTTGAACCAATTGTAAACGGTTCATTTGATTTTTGGCAACACCACAGTATAGAGACTTACAATAGTCTAAACGAGATGTGATTAGAGCATGTACTGCCATCTCTAAGGTTTTATCAGTTAAAAAGTGCCTAATTTTTGATAAAATGCGTAGCTGATAAAAACTCGATCCAATGACAGCGGAAACTTGTTTATCAAATTTTAAGGACTCGTCTAAGAGAAAACCCAGATTCCGTACCTGCGGAGACCTAAATACGGAAAGACATCCTAGGTCAGGGTTGGTGACCTTTTCACTTTCTGTGGGACCGAACATTATCACCTCAGTTTTATCTTCATTTAGAACAGAAAGTTTTGGGCTAGCCAAGCTTTAACTTCATCTAAGCACAATAAAAGGGATGTAATGGATGAGGGGTCATTTTTCTTAAAAGGTAAATAGATTTGGGTATCGTCCGCGTAAAAGTGAAACGACACTCCGTATTTCCTCAGAATGGAGCCCGGTGGTAACATGTACAGGGAAAACAGGGTAGGTGCCAGAATTGAACCTTGAGGAAGACCACAAGACAACGGGGCAGAGGAGGAGGAAAAGTTACCCAGTTTAACTATATACTTTCTGTTTGATATGTATGACTGAAACTGTGCCTGATAGTCCCACCCATGACTCTAATCTAGCGATAAGTGTAGAGTGGTCAACCGTATCAAATGCTGCAGATAAATCCAGTAAAACTAGAACCACAGAATCTCCAGAGTCAGTAGCTAAAAAATATCATTTAGCACTCTCAGAAGAGCAGACTCAGTGCTATGAGCAGTTTTAAAACCAGATTGAAAATTGTCGGACAAACTGTTTTTGGTGAGAAATGACTGAAGTTGGTCGGACACAATTTTTTCTAAAATCTTAGATGTAAAAGGTAAGACAGATATAGCTTTTATATTTTTTAAGATAGATGGATCGAGTGAATTCTTCTTGAGGAGAGGCGTAACAATAGCCACTTTTAACTCATCTGGGACACAGCCAGTGTCCAAGACAGTACAGGAGAGAAGACAATGTCCAAAGACAGGAGACCACTTTACACTACAATACAGCAATGTACACAGAGCAGTTCTGTAGAGTGCAAGTGAGGATGCTTTGGTTTTAGACATAAGACAGTTAGCAGCAATAAACACTTGTTTCTCTCTCTTACAGTAAATATAAGACAAAAAGTGAAACCACAAGTCCTTTGTCCTGAAGACCTGACGTCTAATGTTCCATGTCAGAAAGCATAAAGTTACCGCCTCACGTCTGACTGTTATAAAGCACTGGCACTCCTTCCAGAAATATGGAAAGAAACATACCCTTACATAAAACAGTTGTATAATTCTTTAAAAATAATTTACGTGGAGTTTCTACCTTAAAGGTTACCTTAAAATTCTAATTCACATTTTATTGGTCACACACAATCATACGAAGTAGGACATGCAGTGAAACGCTTTTTTCAACTGTCTGTCCGTGTCTTAAAAATAGAATCAAAATAGGCCAAGAATAGATTTACAATACAATTCAACTGAACTATACATGTAATAGAATAGAACTAAAACAGCACTGTTGTATAAATACACCTGACAGTAAACACTTAATACAACATAAAGAACAGCATCAGGAGAAAGTAGGAATAGAACTTTAACCACATAGAGATCATTTTTTTTATCAAGATAGACAGATGTCATTGATATTACTTAATAAATGCTGGCTGTTGTTAAAGAAATACCCAGTAGGTTTGATTGTTGACATTTCACTTTGGGATTTAGTCAAACAAATGTTACTGGTACTTATGGGTCCCATGAAAACAAACTGAAACTGAAACTGATTCATCAAAAGTAATGTTTCAGCAAGAATTTTCATCCTAACAGCTGAAGTTTTGGAAGTGTTGAATGTCCGTCTGCTTGCTTTCACTGGTTTAGAATGGAGAGAGTTTTTAGAAAATAACTGTTACCATATGATGACATCTGCTGGAACATCTTGTAACTTAACAAAAAGGGAGATGGATTTAAATATAGCACGTACAGGACACTTGTTACCTTGTTTCACTCAATACAGGTCCTAAAAATGAGAAATAAATAAGCTAGGAAGTAACAGATCAGATGTTGGAATACATATTAGAAGGTTGTGAGTTTAAATCCCAGGACCACCAAGCTGCCACTGCTGGGGCCTTCAGCAAGGCCTTTAACCCTTAACTGTTTAGTTGTTGATGTAAAACCTGTCACTCTGGATAAAGTTCATTTTCTCCCGCTTATCCGAACTACCTCGGGTCACGGGGAGCCTGTGGCGTCTCAGGCGTCAATGGGCATCAAGGCAGGATACACCCTGGACGGAGTGCCAACCCATCGCAGAGCACACACACTCTCATTCACTCACGCACTCACACACTACGGACAATTTTCCAGAGATGCCAATCAACCTACCATGCATGTCTTTGGGGGAGGAAACCGGAGTACCCGGAGGAAACCCCCGAGGCACAGGGAGAACATGCAAACTCCACACACACAAGGCAGAGGCGGGAATCGAACCCCCACCCTGGAGGTGTGAGGCGAACGTGCTAACCACTAAGCCACCATGCCCCCCCATATTCATATTATTGCTTTCAATTAAGCAGATAAAAGCTCTAGAGTTCATTTCTAATGTGGCATATTAAATTTGGAATCTGTTGCTGTTGCTCTCAATATGAAGTCCAAATAGCTGTTACAGAGAATCTTTATTCAGAATTAGGCTGAAAAATGAAATATTGTATAATATAAGATTGTAGGAACACCTACACCTCAGGAACACCAACAGAGTTGAAAGAGCCATAAAACTGTTGTGGATGGCAGCCTTTTTTTATGGTGATAAAAAAAAAATCCCTATACAACAGTTCAGATCAAAGACACGAGAGAAGGCTTCGCAAGAGTAAATCGCCAGTGTTGCAGCAGAGGGTTTACTATAACATGTAAACCATTGTTAGGCCTCAGGGGATTGATTCCTGCCTCTGCTCTGAGTATGTGTGTAGTTTGCATGTTCTCTCCATGCTTCATATATTTTCTACAGGTACTCTGGTTTCCTCCCCCACTGCAAAGACATGCATTGGCATCCCTAAATTGTCTGGAGTGTGTGGATGGATGTGTGTTTTTGTGCGATTGTGCCCTGCGAGGGTTTGGCACCCGATTCAGGGCGTCCCCAACCCTGTTTCCAGAGTCTCCTGGGATAGTCTCCAGGTTCCCCGTGACCTTATATTGGATAATTGGTTTAGAAAAACAATGGATATTAAGCTCCATAAAAAGGACAACCAGATTAGAGTTGTTAAAGAGTATGGATAAGGAAAGAAAATTCTCATGAGTCAAAGTATACCACTTCATCTTATGGCATGGGTGTCTTCATGGGTGGAAATGGATCCCATGGAAATATCAATGATGTTTCTGTTGAAAGAAACACCAGAATGAACTGTAAAGTGCATAGAGTTACTGCTAGAAGACTGAAAACTATGTGGAAAGTTTTACAATTGTAAACTTAATCTCCTGACCTGAATCCTATTGAACCGGTAGGTGAAGGCAAACCTGAATAAAATATCCCCCAAAAACCTTATATACAACTTGCACCATAATTCCTACACCACTTTCCCTATTTGGATATAAATACCATTAATGCCATAAGTTAAACCTAATAATCAAAACTTTTCTGGCCAACAGAGGGCAGCATTAACCTTTCCAGAGATCGCTAGGAATTCCTACACACTTAATGAACATAGTTCTTAAGCTTGTTCCTCTGTTTCAGGTAGAACCCCATTAGGAAGCAGTTATCCAAGAACCCTTAAAGAACATTTGGTAACACTTCCTATGAAGCCTATAAGTATATTGACCTATGAAAATATTTATAACCTTCCATAATGTATTCATAAGGCATTATACGCTACCTGGCCAAAAGAAAAATGTTCCAGGGTGATGGGCACATCAGTGTAAGAAGAAATGATGCAACCATCATGACTAGTACCTACTGTAATAGCCTGTGGGTACAATGTTAGTGTTAACTGAGGTTGCTTCAGTCAGTCAGGTCTAGATTCAGCAATGTTGTGTTCCCAAAAAAAATGAGGTTAGTTGACTTCCTGAATATTCTGAATGACCAGGTTTTTCCATCAATGGATTTTTTTTCCTTTCCTGATGGCATGCGCATTTTCCATTAATGCCAGAATTCATTCATTCATTCATCTTCTACCGCTTATCCGAACTACCTCGGGTCACGGGGAGCCTGTGCCTATCTCAGGCGTCATCGGGCATCAAGGCAGGATACACCCTGGACGGAGTGCCAACCCATCACAGGGCACACACACACACACATTCACTCACGCAATCACACATTAGGGACAATGTCTTTACAATGTCTGTACACAGTGGAATGAAACAACGATTCTAAAGGACCATGGTGCTACATAAAACCACACAGAGTTAAGGACAGTTAATGTACATTATATGCAGTGTTTCTACAGTAACACTATTACATAACACCAAATAACACTGCATGTTCATTAGTGTTTTATGTAAAGGATTTTGTAGAAAAAAAACGAACAATTCTTAAAACTCTTAGCATCTAATTTCATAAGAGCTTAATTTTAACCAACACTGTGGAGTGGGGCATGACAAACACATCCGACGCTGAACAGGGACACAACACAACAGGTGAAAATTCCATTTTG